>NW_026882331.1:0-4031 GCF_032173495.1 Musca vetustissima
GAATCATTTCAATCTATAGACCCTCGCAATATATTACTGGATAACTTCCGAATGAATTTTAGGTTCCTCTTGATCAAAAGGAACTCCTTATTCGTTATGGAGTTCCTGTGCCGTGCGATGAACCGGTTGCAGTAGTTTACCGCTCTCCGAACAATCTTTTTGGCAGCGATCTCCTTGGCTTTGACTACTCTTGCAGTTCCTGGTACTGATGATTCATCCTTGTGACGGAAGTATACATCGTCCATCTGCACTAATTGAAGTTTGACCTTGTAGAGTTGAGATAGAGCGTGCCGAGGCAGCCACACCAACATTAGTCGAAAAATCGCATTCCATAATGATTTTGTTTTATGCGAAAAGGGGGGGGGGGGTGTTTATTAAAATTCGGCTCTATAGAAATATTGTGGTGAAAAAATATTTGGCGAAAAATTGACCATGGCATATCCTTTTACCGTGGCAAGGACTCGACAACTTAGCCTAATTAAACATGTTGGAGGCGTCCAGGTATCATGAAGGGTCCGTTCTAATACAGTCGGGACCGTGCCTGCAATCTGTAGTACACTGATGGGCACGAGGTACACTGATGATCTGAAATACTGAAATTTAGAGGATTTCGGTATGTAGGAAAATTAGGAAATTCGTACTAATATGTTCTAAATGGTAATAAATTTTGGTACAACTATATTTGCGGGAAAGCGAACGGTCTGGAATCCTGAATTTGGAAGTATGAATTCTATGGGATTTATATTAAAGTGTACTGTACGTGTAGAGATATTATGGATGCATGGGTATCAGTCAGATACACTAAATCTATGGTTAATATAAATATTATTCAGATTATGTTTGCCAATCGGCTTTTACTTTCATACGAAGTTTACTCATTTTCATAATTTTGGAACTTTGTATTTGAATCAAATTGGGTCTTCCATTCGCTTTATACTGTGTGTGCACTTTTTTCGAAAAAAAATTTGGCGGACTGTTGGGGGAGGCACCAGAATGTGTGGGTCACATTTTCACCAAAGTAGGCACAAACTTGGATTAAATTGGATATTCTAGTTTTCAAAATTGTAACCCTATGTGATGGAGGTACCTGAAAATGTGGCCCTTCTTCGAACTTGATTTAAGTTTGAAGAGATATGATATGATAAAGTTTGAGAATTATCACACACTTCATTTGTAATTCGTCTCCAAATTGTCTGAAACGGATTGGATCCAAAGTAACTTGGGGTCTAAAACCAAAATTTCGAAGTGGTATATTTTTGCCGCAATTATTGAGCCAATTCAGTATTAGAAATGTTCAATTGGCAATGTGACTAAAACGTTGTCACACATCGTGAATTATTTTTTATAATTCATTTCACGTTGACAGCATTTAAGTTTTTATGTGGCGTCTGTGGGACAACGAATAAACGAAAATGAACGAATCATAAAAACGTAGTGCAATTCCACTCCTTCAGATTGAAATGGCAACGACAAAAACAAAGACTACGACGACGGCGATGACAATATTTTTCAACGGACATCAGACCAATAGGCGTGAATTTTTAAAGAATATTTTTTCAATCTTCATCAGGCCAATAGGCGTGAATTTTTAAAGAATATTTTTTCAAGGACCATGAGGACAATAGGCGTGGATTTTTAAAGAATATTTTTTCAAGGATCATCCGGCCAATAGGCGCGGATTTTTAAAGAATATTTTTTCAAGGACCACAAAGACAATAGGCGTGGATTTTTAAAGAATATTTTTTCAAGGACCACAAAGACAATAGGCGTGGATTTTTAAAGAATATTTTTTCAAGGCCAATAGGCGTGGATTTTTAAAGAATATTTTTTCATCAGGCCAATAGGCGTGGATTTTTAAAGAATATTTTTTCAATCTTCATCAGGCCAATAGGCGTGGATTTTTAAAGAATATTTTTTCAATCTTCATCAGGCCAATAGGCGTGGATTTTTAAAGAATATTTTTTCAAGGACCACAAAGACAATAGGCGTGGATTTTTAAAGAATATTTTTTCAAGGACCACAAAGACAATAGGCGTAGATTTTTAAAGAATATTTTTTCAAGGACCACAAAGACAATAGGCGTAGATTTTTAAAGAATATTTTTTCAAGCATCATCAGGCCAATAGGCGTGGATTTTTAAAGAATATTTTTTCAATCTTCATCAGGCCAATAGGCGTGGATTTTTAAAGAATATTTTTTCAATCTTCATCAGGCCAATAGGCGTGGATTTTTAAAGAATATTTTTTCAATCTTCATCAGGCCAATAGGCGTGGATTTTTAAAGAATATTTTTTCAATCTTCATCAGGCCAATAGGCGTGGATTTTTAAAGAATATTTTTTCAATCTTCATCAGGCCAATAGGCGTGGATTTTTAAAGAATATTTTTTCAATCTTCATCAGGCCAATAGGCGTGGATTTTTAAAGAATATTTTTTTCATCAGGCCAATAGGCGTGGATTTTTAAAGAATATTTTTTTCATCAGGCCAATAGGCGTGGATTTTTAAAGAATATTTTTTCAATCTTCATCAGGCCAATAGGCGTGGATTTTTAAAGAATATTTTTTCAATCTTCATCAGGCCAATAGGCGTGGATTTTTAAAGAATATTTTTTCAATCTTCATCAGGCCAATAGGCGTGGATTTTTAAAGAATATTTTTCAACGGACATCAGACCAATAGGCGTGAATTTTTAAAGAATATTTTTTCAATCTTCATCAGGCCAATAGGCGTGGATTTTTAAAGAATATTTTTTCAATCTTCATCAGGCCATCAGGCCAATAGGCGTGGATTTTTTAAAGAATATTTTTTCAATCTTCATCAGGCCAATAGGCGTGGATTTTTAAAGAATATTTTTTCAATCTTCATCAGGCCAATAGGCGTGGATTTTTAAAGAATATTTTTTCAATCTTCATCAGGCCAATAGCGTGGATTTTTAAAGAATATTTTTTCAATCTTCAAGGAATAGTCGTGGATTTTTAAAGAATATTTTTTTTTCATCAGGCCAATAGGCGTGGATTTTTAAAGAATATTTTTTTAAAAGACCATCAGGCCAATAGGCGTGGATTTTTAAAGAATATTTTTTTTTTCAATAGGCGTGGATTTTTAAAGAATATTTTTTCAATCTTCATCAGGCCAATAGGCGTGGATTTTTAAAGAATATTTTTTCAATCTTCATCAGGCCAATAGGCGTGGATTTTTAAAGAATATTTTTTCAATCTTCATCAGGCCAATAGGCGTGGATTTTTAAAGAATATATTTTCAATCTTCATCAGGCCAATAGGCGTGGATTTTTAAAGAATATTTTTTCAATCTTCATCAGGCCAATAGGCCAATAGGCGTGGATTTTTAAAGAATATTTTTTCAATCTTCATCAGGCCAATAGGCGTGGATTTTTAAAGAATATTTTTTCAATCTTCATCAGGCCAAAAGGCTTGGATTTTTAAAGAATATTTTTTCAATCTTCATCGGGCCAATAGGCGTGGATTTTTAAAGAATATTTTTTTCAATCTTCATCAGGCCAATAGGCGTGGATTTTTAAAGAATATTTTTTCAATCTTCATCAGGCCAATAGGCGTGGATTTTTAAAGAATATTTTTTCAATCTTCATCAGGCCAATCATCAGGCCAATAGGCGTGGATTTTTAAAGAATATTTTTTCAATCTTCATCAGGCCAATAGGCGTGGATTTTTAAAGAATATTTTTTCAATCTTCATCAGGCCAATAGGCGTGAATTTTTAAAGAATATTTTTTCAATCTTCATCAGGCCAATAGGCGTGGATTTTTAAAGAATATTTTTTCAATCTTCATCAGGCCAATAGGCGTGGATTTTTAAAAAATATTTTTTCAATCTTCATCAGGCCAATAGGCGTGGATTTTTAAAGAATATTTTTTCAATCTTCATCAGGCCAATAGGCGTGGATTTTTAAAGAATATTTTTTTTCATAGGCGTGGATTTTTAAAGAATATTTTTTCATCAGGCCAATAGGCGTGGATTTTTAAAGAATATTTTTTCAATCTTCATCAGGCCAATAGG
>NW_026882332.1:0-39324 GCF_032173495.1 Musca vetustissima
TACTTTCATCTGAAATGCAAAGGATTGCATTTGAAATTAATAGCATTTCATTTGTTATTCAAAATTTTTAATTTTACATTCAAAAAATATTATTAGTAACACACAAAGAATATGTATGAATTTGAAATGAACTATTACGAATTACAACTGAAATATTATGAATTACAAGAGAATTCTTTGAATTGTAAATACATTTCTTTGATGTTCAAATGGAAATATACGAATTACAAATGGAATTCCTTAAATTTCAAATGATTTTTTTTTAAATTTCATATTAAAAGTTTAAAATTACAAATAAAATGTTGTCAATAACATTGACATAGGTGGAGATCTCCTCTTATCTGGATAAATCCAATCGGTGAAGATCTTCCCTTTTTAGAGTTAGTTTTGTGTTCGAAAATAGGCGATTTTCAAAAGAAATAAATAAATAATTTTCCGCCATTTTGTTATTTTCGAGGGAAGTCAATAACCCAAATAAAGTCAAAATAAACGACTCAGATATGTAAAATTACAAGTCTTTAACACAAAGAATACTTATTTGCCAGCCGATTGAAAATCGTCGAAATTAACTATCCAGTACCTTTTTTATAGTAAAGCTAGTAAAAGGGGAAACATTTCAATATCGCTCTCAGTGTACAAAATAATTTTAAAAGTTCAGGAACGCAAATCTAGTAAATATGCCAAAATTAGATGGCAATATGTACTTCAAAATCAACATAACAGCCAATCAGAAGTAGGCTTCCTGCTTACCATTTTTATTTGGCCAAATTTCTCGAGTAAAAAGTTTACAAAGAGAACGGCATTTTGTTTTGTGCTCTCTTAAATTTGATTCTACGTTTTACCAGTTTTGTGGGTTCAGGGACGATTTGCGATTAAAATGTTGTAAAACTTGTAAAATTAGTAGATACCTTTAGGTTCTGGAACGGAACTTATTTATTTTTTATCATTTTGAAAATAACAAATACAAATTATCTATTTAATATCTGTAAAACATATGAGAACATACAGATTACGTATAAACGTCGTCCATCATTTGTTTTTCTATGTAGCTAATTTAATTTCATTTGTCGTCTCGTAAATACTAAATAAATTGTCTACTAATCCAAAAAATACAACATTTCTCACTTTCCGTTTTCTTTTTTACAGTCTGAGTCTTCGATGGCTCCAACCGATACATTTTCCGAACGCGTCAAACGCTTTGATTTGGAATTTACCGGCCTTCTCATTGGCTTGTTGAAACAAATTAACGATGTGGCATCAGATAATCCGTCGGATCGTTTCATAAATTTGGTACATCGAATTAATTTCAATTCATTCTATAACGAACAAATGGATAAATTGTGTGCCAAGGATTCAATGATGGGACATCATAATCATCAATAAATACGAATCAGCGCCCCTCCCCCCACTCAATTATGATATATATTAATAAGGCAACAACAACAATAAATACATGATGATTATAATTTTATTCGAATGCCATCAATAATAATGATAATTCATACAAAATAATACTCATACAAAAAATATACATACACACATACTTGCCGCCTTTGTCATACATTCATTCATACAAATTGTTGATGACTGCATAGATATTGTAATGAAATCTCATAATATACTATATGTTCACACAGAGCTATATATATACACATTTATACATACATATGTTTGTGTTTCCCCCTTTTTTGTGCACAAAATAAAATAAAATATTGTTAAAACTTTAATTTTTGAATTTTTTTCTACAATTCCAAAAAAACTTCGAACACAAAAAAGAAGTAATTACACATTTTGAAATGCAAATGCAATATGGTGACACACATCCAACATTTCACATTTGAATAGCCGATTAGATGTGTATTTGTTTATCAGCTGGCGCCTTTAATATTGGTGAAATTTAAGGATTATTTTCGCTATAGAGAAGAAAAGTAGATGAAGAGATGTTAGGGGAGATATCGCTGGTACAAAACAGAAGATAATTCTAACAAATTTTGGGGTCCTTAACTAAGTTGGCAGTAACAAATTACCATCCCATAAGCCTTCCTATTCGTCGCTCCATTGGATTTTCGCTTCATTGATTTTATGTGCAGGGGCCGAACTTTATGAATTTGGGTACAGTCAGTCAGAGCGTTACAAATCATAATGCACTACGCTGTCTGAAATAAATGTTGTTGTTTTGGTTCAAATCAGTATCATGAACCTGCTACCATGGAAAATGGACAGAGTGGACCCACTACTGAATTCAGGTGAGGAGGAGAGCAATGTTGAATTATAGACACCATCTAATTTTTGTAACGATAAAGCCTGGATGCATTATTCCTCCCCAATAACCAGGAAAGGTATTGCAGATCTCCAAATTGTATACCGTAAGCAGCATAATCAATCTACTAGATCTACTCATTGGAGAAATATTCAGACTTATCATAACACTACCATGCGAGCTTTAACCGGTGGCTTTTCTACATGCGAAGGCGAAAATTCACCTCTTATATCAGCATATCTATTTTCCGATCGCTCCAAATAATTCCGATCCTTCCTGATTTAGCTGTGAGTCATACATTTTATCACCAATTGATGAATCTCTGAAATACCCAAGAAGGTGCTAGTATTTCAGAGAGAGTCATCATTTGGTGAATTAAATTGATGACTCGTCAACTGTGATATGACGACAGTCCGACTAGATAGGAGTAACTCGAGATCCATAACAGTCTCTTCCGTCTATCTCCATAACAGTCTCTTCCGTCTATACAGCAACGTTCGTAAATAGAGTGAGTGGCGAAGTCATTGACATAACTCTCACAAATAGGGACGAACCCGGCGTTACGAACTGTAAAGTATCTGAAAAATGCTGCTCTCGGACCATACGATGATACTTTTCCAGATTCCTACCTTTCGAGGAAAACAGAAACCTTGTAGGAACCCTCGGAAGACAAACTGGGATAAATTCAAAGGTAAAACAGCATCAACAACCCTTGGTCGCTTAGACCTCGGAACGATTGAGGGCGTGAGAAAGTTGTGAACGATGTCACAAGCACAATTCTGAGGGGACTCTTTTGTCACAGGGACTCTTCTTGACCTTTGACATACCCTGGGAGGAAATTTCAGCCGATTTTGGTGTCAAAAAACCTAGAATCCTTGTGGAAGGCTGCTAGGAAATCTTATAATAAGACAAGTAAGACGAATCTTAGTACAGATGGATACGTTTACAGAAAACAATTCAATAGGTACCAAAGTGAAATCAAGAAGGCTAGACGCGAGTCTTCGGTGTGCTATAGCGAGTCAATCGAAGGAATGAACAAAGCGGCCAGATTTCGCAGAGTAATACCTAAAGATCCAAAATTTATAGATATAATTAAGGACTAACTTTGGCACAGACACTCTTGATCTTCTATCATCAACCCACTTCCAACTTCTATCATCAACCCACTTCCATCGACAATAACGCCGAAGTGCGATATGCCGAAGTGCGATAGCTACCCAATGCTGGTATGGGCAAATCCCCGGGTCCAGATGCCATAGTACCGACCATGCTTCGGGCTTGTCTGCTTTTATCGTATACATGTAAGTCTTGAGTGTGCAATAGTGATCAATCGAAGGAGTGAATATCTAAAGATCCAAAATCTATAGGTAGAATTAATCGAAGCGACGGAACGTGGACTAACTCTGGCAGAGACACTCTTGATCTTCTATTATCAACCCGCTTCCCTGGTTATATCGACCCTAACGTCGAAGTGCGATATGTACATCGGCATACTGTTCGAACCAAGGAAGGAGAGAAGCTGATAGAGAACACTATAAGCTATCCAAAACTTGTATGGGCAAATCCCCGGGTTTCATCCCGAAAGCTGGGAAGCCGAGTCATACGCTTCCTAAGTACCTTCTTCCCTTCTACTTAGGACTTTAGAAAGGTGAGTAGACTCTGAAATTATGAACATTATCAAACCAAACAAAATTAATAAATCCCAGCATGCCTATATCAACGGCAAATTAGTGGACACTGCCTTACATGAGTTGATCGGTCATATCGAGAAGAATATGGATACCTAAGGTTACACATTGGCTTCATTCCTTGACATTGAAGGAGCCTTCAACAATGTGATGCTGGAAGCTATCCATTCTGCTCTCGATAGTTCTCCTAACGAATAACCGACCGATAGAATGCTGGAAAGCAGAATTATCAATTCTATTGATAGAACACCTTTTCAAATAATTGTTACTCCTAGATATGTTTTTTAATTAAAGCTTCCGGGATCATAGTTCCGCTAAACGCACTTACTGATTAGTTATACCTTGAGACTTATTGGTCTGTTAAAGGGTAATTTTTTTTCATTTAATGTATTCATTCATTAATTATGGATTTGTTTTTCTTCCATTTTAATGAATTTCGCCAAAAAAGTAAGGTATCAAACTTTGTGCCCTTCAACCTTCCACAATTTATTAGTTACGCCATTTAACATTTTATCCAAAATCAAAATGCATTTGGGCATTTATGGACACAGAACTATTTGAAAAGCCAATGAACATGATTACGGTTTTAATAATTCTCTTGCATTTTTGAAAAACAAACAGAAAACCGACAACAACAACAAGAACAAGAACAGAAACAACCTGCACAAAAAAGAAAAAAACAACAACAACGACAACAAGAAATATTCGAAAATGCAAAATCAATTTTCATGTTGTGAAGTTAGTAAAATTGGCAATAAATACCACAGATACATCAACGTTTGAGGTTTGCGTAATGTGTGTCGTTCCGCATATGATAGCATACGAGTCCATATATATGTACAAATGTATGTATGTATGTGCGAATGTTTGTTGCAGTTTCCATACTGCAGCAGTACATTTGTTTCATTTACATACACCAAAATATATAAATATGTACTTATGTATATGTATCCAAACATACATACATTTGCCAATTATCCTGCTAGCTGCAATATCTGTTTGTATGTATGTACTTATGTGTAAGTATGTACTTATATATATATGTGTGTGTGTTTGTCCATAAGTCACATTTCCACATATGAAATCAACCATGGGCTAACTAAAGGTAACACATACACATGTAAACCTCTTTGAACATGGTTCTATAAAGAGCTTTAAAAAATATCAGAATTATTCGAACGTTACGAAAAGGAATCCATATTTCATATTGAATTGAAATAGCTCAGAATCCCTTGGGAACTGTGTATACTATGGGGACAGATCAATATTGACTACGGGATTTTTGTATGACAGCTGAAAGTAGTATAGGGGTACCCATTCCGTGGTTTCGAAGGCATGGGACTGGAATTCGACATCTGTCAAATGATGTTGTTAAGCCAATTTGTTCTTTTCAGTTGCAAATCTGACACTGGCCTAAACGGATCGCTTAAGGGACCCCCATTCTCAGTTTCAAACAATCGTTTGTTGATATGAAGCTATAACTTCTCAAGAATGAGACATTGAGGTAATTTTGAAGGTTGTCAAGTGTAATAAATTCGATTTTTTACATCGATGTGTGATGGTTTCATAAGTTCATCTCGAAGTCCAATTGACATTAATGCGAGGGGACTGAATGCTCTGAATCAACTACAAATCTTCTTAACAAAAATTATCAATATTGATCCACTTTTTCGGTTAGCCCCCCTATATTATGGTACCTCCAAAGTTTCCATACTTTTTTTTTGAGTTTGTGCAAATTTTTCAACAAAAATGTCATTTAATTTTATACTTTGGATTTTCAGTGGGTGCGAAATCTCGTTAACAAAAATTATCAATATTGGTCCAAGGTTTGCGTTATCCCCCACATAACAGTACCCGATATTTTGGCCACATTTTTCAACCGTAACTTGATATTTTGCACTTTCATTGACATTTGGTAAAATGTATAAATAGTTTGGCTATAATAGTTAAGGACATTTGACGATTCCATGAATTGGGCTTTGAATTCCTATTGAGGGGACCCCCATTCTCGGTTAATTCGAATCTACACCAATTCAAGGATGTCCCTAGAAAATTTCAAGTGAAAATCTCAAGAACTCTTGAAGATATAGCCGATCTTCTCAAACTTTAAACGCGTTTTTCTCCAAACATTGGTTTTGCGAATGGCGGGCACGATAACTCAAACACTAATAACCCAATCGATTCCAAATTTTTACACGTTTCTCTGTGAGTGTGTAGCTATCGTATGAACTAGGATAAAGCCAATCGGTGAAGATCTTTCTTACTTTTTAACTTGGCTTTTTGTCAAAAATCGGCGATTTTCCAAAAATATTTTTTCAAAGGTCCGCCATTTTGTTAATTTTAGAACGAAGTCAATAATCCTAGTTCATACTCTTTCTAACACCGTTGGAATTTTCAGATTCCGATGTTCTAGTGAGGAGTTATCATGCCCGCCATCAAAAATAAGGACTTTTCTTTAATTACAAAAAACAATAACAACATTTTTTTGTAAAACATTTTTCTTCTCTTTTAAATTTTCAAATATATATGTGCAAAGTTACAAACCTTAACAAGCATTGGTATTGATTTACCAGCCCATTGAAAATCTTAAAAAATTAAAATAGTGAAATGGGGGGGGGGGGGGGGGGGGGTGCTTCGATTTACCAAATTTGCCCCAAACAAAAATTTAGTATGAGTTGCAGAATGGCATGTTTATGAATTGATCTAAGTCCGTTCACATTCAGATAAATATCAGTAATTTTATTTATTTAGTTTATTTTATTTTATTTAGTTCAACCAATTTCATTGGAATGGTCTTTCAAAAATGTGAGGTCTATAAGGATGCATCTGTTGAATATATTCAAAGTGGTGAAGGGTATCATATAGTCGGCACCGTTCGACTTTGCTACATTCCTTACTGGTTCTATTTTTATTTAATTTGAACCTAAAACTTCTCAAAAATGTTTCCTTACAATTTTAAGTGAAAATCTCAAATACTCTTCAAGATATAAGCGATTTATAGTGTCAGCATCAAGCGACGGCATGAGTGATTCTCAAACTTTAAAGGCTGGAGGGAAGGCCGACTAAATTTCTCCTAGTTAATACGATAGATAATGTAAGTACACCTAATTCTGTTTTTACACGAATTTGAAATAACACGAGTAAATACGAAAAAATATTTCTATTTTTACACGACATAATTTGAAATAACACGAATACAAAAAAAAAAACAAAATTACTTTTTTTACATGAACTATTTATTTATTGAAGAAAATTCTGGAATGCTTTTGCTCAAACATCCCTGCCTTAATTAGAGTAACAACCCTGCATGGCATGAATTTCTGATATGGTAACATTTTATATAATTCTGGTGTGTACTTGGTTAGTACCTTTTTTACACGAATTTCTCGGGAACCATTCTATCGTGTAAAAACAGAATTAGGTGTAAAGAATAACGTGTTAAAATTTGGAACAAATTGGATTATTAGTTTTTAAGTTATTGCGCTCGCCATCCGTAAAAACACTGTTTTGGTTTTGGTCGAAAATAGGAGATTTTCCAATAAATAGTTTTCCTTGGTCCACCATTTTGCTAAGCGAAGTTAATAATCCTATTTCATACCTGAGCCAGATACATATGTACTATTACTAATTATGTTGGCATTTTCAGATTCGGATGTTTCAGTGATCGGCAATCATGCCAGGGGTATACCGGGACTGTCCTATTGTAACGCGATAAATCTAGTACGACTCCAGAATAAAATTTGGGTTAGATATTTTCTGAGTTCTGAATTTTCTTTTTAAATTCGACAGGTTAAATATATTCCAAGTTTTATCCGCATATTCCAGACGAAGTGACAGAATTGGTCATCACGGGCTTATGTAGGGTAAATAAATTTATCCCAGAAAGGTTTTGACATATCCCTCATATAAAGGGTCCGCCCAATTTCTTGGTAAGTTGATGGTACTGGCAATAAGGATATATTTTGGGATCTTTAGAGTTTAATAGATCATTCTTTTTGGTACATATCGCAGATAAAGGTCTAGCCCATCATAGATGTGTTGAAGGCCCTTGACTCATTTTCTAATCCCAGTTTCAATAATTTCGTATTTCGGTTACGAAAAGGATAGGATGGCAGATTTTTGACACAACATCCTAATCGGCCCATTTCATATATATTTTAAATATCCTAAATTAACTTTTCAACCGAAGGAGGTGGAATTTGGTTGGCAGTTCAGTTTACAGAAAACGAAATAAGTTTAAAATTGCTTATAACTACGGTCAAGAGCCGTCGATAATGGTCGCAATAAAAGACATCAAATAAAACCCATATGTCATTGAAGCCGAAATATCCTCGCAAAAAATGTTCAACAAGGTAGTTTCAATATAATGGTACCATCGGAATATTCATTTGTTTAGATATTCATGGTGACGATTATGAATACTTCAGTCGTATACCTTTACAGTATAAATTCCAGTTTTAATAGAGATATGATTGTTAGTTTGATGGGCTTTGGGGACGGTTTTATCAACCATAGCATAGTCTGGAAAGTGGATCTTCTCAGCGAACAGGACGTTTTGGGATTTAACAGTTCTCATTTTTGACATTACTCTCTGAAAGTTTCCATATTGCTGTTGCATGTTTAAATAAATTTGGAGCATTAAAGTCGAACAGCTATCTTTGGTGCCTTTTGATACGCAGCAACTGCACTAAATGTTGGTACCATTGGTGCATTTAAGGACATCTATCTATTCCGTAGTCCCTTGTCATTGAGTTAAATGAAACCATCTATGATATTTGGTCATAATGGCAATGGAGTCATTTGTTGTATATATATGTATACATATATAAGTATATGATGACATAGATGTACACGTGACATATGTACAAACATATGTACACATATACATACATATCGACATACCAACAGATATTATCGACAACATTTATCAGATATTTATCAAAGAGATTTTCATAGAGCAAAAACTACAACAACAACAGCAAAAATATGATATTTAAAAGCTTAAAACTGCAAACCTTCATTTGTGCATTTATAAACACAAACATGCACAAACACACATCATCATATATATACGTACACATATACATATCTATTATGAGTGTATGTCCTTGTGCAAATGCGAATGGACATGGAACTTAAAATGCATTAACATAACATTTATGTACCTTTTGTAGCATCCAACCATCCATTCATCCGTCCGTCCGTCCGTCCATCCATCCATCATTCATTAAAAGGAACTAAATATCAGTCACGCTAATTGAAAATATTACACATGGAAGTAACACAGCTAGTTGGAATAAACACACAAGCGTTCAGGATATTTACGAAAATTGCAGGAACTTTAATTAAAAATTAATGAGTGTAGATAAATAGCCGAAAAGTTGCATTGGGAATTATTAAATGTTTAGTTGAGGTTAATATTAATATGAATTAATGTAAGGATTTTCTTGAATTAATTAATTAATTGTGTGTAGATTTACTTGAAAAAAAAAATAATAATAATGAAATACACTTAAGCATATAATGTGTACAAATTCTGATAATATTTCAGTTATGAAAAGTGATCTTCTCGAGGTTTTTGAAGATATCTGTAAATAATTCCTAAGAGGTTTAAGAGGCCCAATTCCGCTATCGGCACCGCCCATTTGTTGTAAACTCTGAGTTCAGTATGGGAAGATTTCAAATTCAATCTTTATACAAATTAATGGTTTCTCAGATGCATCGATGCGTGCCTATGGATGTTGTTTTTATATTCGTTGGAAAAATATACTTCTGGTCCGATTCTGAAATTACATTATGCTGGTTAAAAACCCATCCTTCTTCTCTGACCACTGTTGTCTCAAAAAAGGTTTTTGGCGTCGTGTGCCAACCATACAAAATCCAGCCCACATAGTGTCGAAAGGATGCAATGTAGATGAAATTAAATAATCAATGTGGTTTGAAGAACCTACATTTTTGTTAGACGATATGTCTAAATGTCCAGTCAACAAGAAAATCGAAAGTGTTACTGACCTCAAATAGTAAGACAGGTAAGGAATGTGCTGAGAACATTCTTCTGATATTAACAAATGACCATTCTTGATTTACAAAACTTCTCAGAGTGGTTTCATATGTTTTCTAATTTGTCGATCGAGTTAAGAAACGAAAGATATCAAAATCATTTTGATTTACAGCACAAGAATTGAATTGTTATTTTCTTAAATTAGGTGGAAGATTGTTAAATGAACAATTGCCCCATGATACAAAGTTTCTACTTTTACTTCCTAAAAAGCATCATTTTGTGTCAATATATTTAAATAATTTTCATTTTTATAATTGCGATGCTGGTACGAAATCCTTAGTTGCATTGCCTCGAGAGCAGATTTGGCTTATCAATGCCGGAGGAAAATGTAATCGAATAGTTCGGAATTGTATCATTGTTTTCACTACAAGCCAAAGTTGATGACCCAAATAATGGGCAATATTCCCACTGATGGAGTCTCTCTTCAGTCATTTTGTAGGAATGGGAGTAGTGGGTGGTAGTGTGGGATTTGACCAAGTCCCTTATCGTCTCTAGAGTGTCATGATACTCCTTGATGTTAATCACATGCAAAATTTAATTTAATGTCCCGGTTTGTATCTTCCCTTACTCGATTATGATGTGCCAAATCATTTTCCTGTTCCTCAAGAGTCTCTCGTAGTTGCTGAGGCAAGTCCTTTCGTAATCTTCTGTTCCAAAGGTCGTCGGTCGTCTGAAATATAGATCTACGGGATTTTTACAAATTGACGAATGTATTGTGTGATTTTATTTGTTAACAATACTCCTCAAAAGAGTAATTAGATCGCTCACACTTACTGCAATGCATAATTTCCGATAAGGTTGAATGGAATCTCTCTATTTGCCCATTAACCTCGCTCTTATAAGGGGGTGTCGTGAAAATGTCCATGCCAAATTCATCTTCCAACATAAACCGAATGGTCTGATAATTAAAATATCGCTCATTGTAAAATACTATTGACTTCGGTAACCCAAAAAGAAAATTATTTGTCTTAATGGTTTCCTAATGTCATCAATACCTTTGTCCTTCACCATTCTGGTTACTGCGAATTTCGTAAATTTGTCTATTGCGGTTAAAACTCGAAACTTGCCTGTAGAGAAGATATCGATGTGTATTGTATGCCCAGGATAAGTTGGCATAGGACTCCTATGCCTACTATGAAGTTTGGGAGCGTTCGGAAAACGCTCATACTTATTCTCTTTATATACCTTACATATATCACATTCTTTATTTCCCAAGACATATAAGGGAAGTAATAGTTCTCCAAAATTGCGCTCTGTTGTGAGTCTCAATAATGATTTGTTTTTGTCTCTCCTCCTCAAATCAGAAATATTCCCCATCTTCGAACTTAAACTAAGTTTAGAAGAAATATTAAGATGTGCAAAATTGAATGAAATCGGTTGCTGTCTTAGAGAGTTATCGTGCACACCAGCCAACCATACAGACTGCAAATTTTCTGAAACGGATTTGGTCCAATTGGTAAAATTGGTAATTAATTTGGTAAAAATTGTTTTACAATTGAATTTATTGGGTTAAAATCTGCCATTCGAAAGGTATCAATATGGGACCAAATTCGGAAAAGCCCCCATAGAGCGGTACCTCCATTCTTCCTTTTTTGGTAACTTTAGACACGTTTTTCAACCGAAGTGGCTTCGATGTTATATATTTTGAGTTCTCATTGGGAAGTAAATCTCCTTATCAAGAATTATAATTATTGGCCCATGTTTCGGGGTAGCGCCAACAGACCACTCATTATTTGGTATTTTGGGGACGTCGGGCACGTTTTTAACCGAATTGACCATTATTTGATACTTTTTATTCTGAGGTGTCAACAAATAATACCGGTAGTTACTATGTAATTGTACCATCCCATTTTCGTTATTTTGAAGGTTATAACCACAGTAACTGAAATTTCACATTACAGGATTTTAGAGGCTGGCTATATGCTGTTAATTATCAATCTAGGTAAAGATTTGCACATAGATATCAAAATACCGCCCTATTTTCTGTATTTTGAGTGATTCTGCCGCATTCTCTGAGTTCTTTTAGGGTACAACAGTTATGCGGATAATTTACTACGAAGTCCTTGTTTGGACATATTCTTCATATATAATTGTAAAAATATTATTTTCACCAAAGTGGCTGTAATTAAAAAAATAGGTGTGCCGAAAATGTTCGATGCATGTCCATCATATGTGACGAGATCCATTTTCGGTACTCTGAAGTGGTTATGATTTGGCATTCTCATTCCCGGTGAATATTTTTTAACATTTGTAAAATTTTTTCTGCAACGTTTCCATTTTAGGTTCATGATATTTACATCGCTACCATACAAAGGACCCGCTTAATTTGTTTTTCACTTTCCCAAATAAACAATATACTAGCAGACAATATCACCATTCTTTCAACATCATCATTCTTTAAGAAAATATTAATTCACACTAAATGGTGCAGGGTATAAAAAGTTTGGCATGGCCGTGCCATCGGAATCTTCATTTGCTTAGATATTCATGATGGAGATTTTGTATACTTCAGTTGTGTGCTTGTACTTAATACAGTACAAATTCCAGGTTTAGAAAAGTGATTGTTAGTTTGTTGGTGGATGTATACATAATCATGATATACTTCTACAATATTTGGTATTGCAAATGTACCCCATATAACTGTTTCGAGATTTTGAATATTTCAGTCACAATTTTCCCACCAACGTGGCTGTAATTTGGTATACGGATTAATGGGGATGAAAACATTCTTTTAATAAAGTTCCATGACATAGCCCACATGTAAAGGCCCCGCTTCATTTGTGGTATTTTTAAGATTTTAGTCGGTTGGAAAATTTTACATGTTTTGAGATGGCCTCTTTATATAGAGACCCGCCAATTATCGATCTTTTTAAGTTTCCAGATTGTTGAAAGCTATTAGCATTTCTGGTAAATAAAAACTCCAAATTTTTGCATAGCCCACATATAAAATTTGCGCTTATGTATAACCTACCCAACCCAATAGTTTGTATCGCCGCGAAATATTGGTACTAGGCCCAGCCTATCATCATATCTCGACTAGCTGAGTCGATCTAGACATATATGTCCGTCCGTATGTCCATTATAATTTGTAAACACCATACAGGCCGATTAGCCATAACTGTACCAATTGTTTTTGATAATGATCGGTTAGCTTTTAGGGGATGAAATTGACCAAAAACTTTATTTTGGTACCTCTTTATCGTCTTTCTAGAGGCCACAATTGGTGAAGATCGGTGAATATTTAGCGGGTCAAATAGCCCGGATTTTTGTGTAAAAATTGGCAACATTTGCATACTATGGCGTTTATATTTTAGTATATCCAAGAGTAGTGGTTGGCCTTTAAATTGATACCCATTATATTGATGTATGACCCGGATGCTTGATTTATACATAAACGTTACCGGGTTCTATGCATTCTTATATTGTTTACCATTACCACACTAGAGGGCGGAAATGTAGCGCTGATGTCTATGAAATTTTACATGAGGTTCAGGTTATGGTCAGGGACGACGCCTATAATTTTCGATGGTGATAAGATGATATTTCGTTCTAAACGCCACAATTATAAGCCATCACAAATTTTTCATAAGCAAGGCGATCTGATCAAATACTTGGAATGGCTGGTCATGATAATGAATGTCAATATTTAACGGATCAAATGATACCGCAGATGAACTTTTGACATCTAATCGGGTGCAAATATCATGAAATATTACCAAGGTTCGGAATATAGATCCGCAAAAACAAAAAGCTCAGTGGTAGTTGTGTATGGTATCATATGGTCGTCCCCTTCCCACTATAATGTTCCACTGGTTTTTGATATGTTGAGGTGATTCTGAATAAACAAACTACTGACAAGCAATCTGCAATAACAAATAAAGTCCCAAAGGATTTTAGAAATTTTGCATGTGTACATTATGGTGGAGGATATAAAAATGTTGGCCCGATATTCCCGGAACATTTGCATGGACTACCGATTTCAACTGTTCCTACCTAACTCGCTTATAACGACTGTCAAGGGATCGATATAATCTACGCCTTCGATTTCTCTGAGACTGCTTGTCGAAATATCTCGATTATTTTTAAGTGTTTCTGTAATGTGTCAAAATAGTGACACTATAATTTTCGAAGCATATTGTGTCCGGACTCAAAAACCCCATGGATTCAATTTTTTTTATAATATTTTCTGCTAGGAGTTTCATTCCCATTACTATTATTTTTTCTGGGTTTCAGGAAACGTCACCATTTTTGGAAAGAGATCATTTGCTTCTTGTGATGACTTTGAAAATAGAAAAAAATAATTATTATACACCTAAGTCTGTTTTTACACGGTCTTTTTGTACACGGTTTTTATATAACACGGTTTGAAAATTGAATATTTTTAATTTTTTTAGACGATTTTATTCCATTTAGCACGATTTGAAATTTTATGTACTTAATTTTTTTGTTAAATTTAATTTTTGCGAAGTATGTTCATATCACAAAAAAAAAAGATGAAAGAAAAAAGTCTGAAACCATCGATTGTATCGATAGTTTGCGAACACTAGCTTAAAGATTTAAGTGAATTCCGTATAGCGCGTACAAACAATTTTTATTGGTCAAAGCAAATGTGAATAGCACTAATTTAGGGGAATTCCCTTTATGTATAAGATCAATGTCTTTTTTACACGGCTTCTTCTGGAACCAATCTACCATGTAAAAACAGACTTGGGGTAGTTGGGTTTCTAAAATCAGTATTATATTTAATTGAGTAGTTCAAAAAATGACCCTTAAGTTACCATCAATATAGAAGTTGACATAATCATAAACATATTCATTCCAGTCTGAAAAATTATTTTCAAAGCTATTACAGAAAATAACATTTTCCCCAAGTTGACCAAGACCAAGTTGTATCAGTCAGAATTCCTTTTTCAAACTCGTCTACTTATTTTTAAACATTAAAAAACACACACAAAATATTTCCAAAACAAAAATTCCCATCACATTTTCAATTGTTCGCCAAAACGGAATTAAATGTGGGCGTTTATTAAAAAAACACTTCATTTAAATTGAACAATAAAATTTCAAAACAAAAAATATTACAATGCTATTGTCTGAAGGCGAGAGGTGTCAAATTTTGCGTAAACACCTTTAAATTTGAAGAAACTCCTAAAAAATCGAATAGCACAATAGATCATCCCCCGTAGAGCAAAATTAGGAAGCTCTCTGGTTTGCAAAATAAGAAAAAATAAATAAATAAAAAACCAAAGGACAAAACCCTGCACAAGGTGCCATTTGGAGTAATTCTTCTAAACAAAACGCCACTTTTGAAGGTGTGACCACCAATAGCAGGCACTTCACACGTCCAACATTTCCCACCACAAAGATATTCAGCAGACAAAATAAAAATTTGACACAGTTTCCTAAATTAACTTCTGCCACTCAGCGGGATGATTGGCCCATGAAATGCTACTGAATGATGTACAATGTACAGTGGAGGAGATGAGGAGAGGTTCTCCACAGGACGAGATATTGCGACAAGTAAACTAATTCATAAGCTCTAATGTTGGCCTTTTACATCGTCACGACGACAAAGCCAGTGAGAGAGAGTGTGTGACACACGTGCCTCTAACAAATGACTGCAAATTGTTGTCACGTGTTCCGAAAATGAGCCATTTAATGTTATCCCAATTAGGCTGACTAACTACCGTCTGTCATGGTTTACCATGGCGTCTATTTTGCAAGTCTTTAATTTGATTGTTGGCAAAACAATGCGGAGGTAAGTGGGTGAGATTATGAAGTCAAGAGTCTCAGGAAAAAGTCAACCAAATTATGGGCCGACATTTCAAGGAAGATCTGAAATAAAATGTGAACAATTTTAATAATTGTTTATATTCTATTTAAGTACGACTTATTAAATTTTGACTATTTTTTCTAATCACAATTAATTAATTTTTTATAACCACCAACATAAAATGGAGTGTTCTTGGAGGCTGGCACATAAGCGGGAAAGGGGCTGTATATATGCAGAAAATCATCAATGTTTGATAATCTTTTACAATCAGTCAAGACCAAAACTGGCAAATGGGATGTTCCCCTAAAACAATACATGGAAGTGAGTAAGGATATCACTAAGCTCACAATAAGGAAGAAGCAGTTATCTGGAACGAAAACTGGTCAAATTCTTCGGAAGTGGCAAGAGGATTATGTCTCTGAAAGTGCAAATATGTGCCAAGTGTGCAAAAAAGGAAAAGAGCTTCCAGTCGGCTGATAAAAAGTGAAAGCTGGCTCTAATATCAAGAAGACAAGCATTGAATCGGAATCATCTGTAATGAACGAAAATCCCAGAAACGAGGAAAAGGGTAGCAACCATTGGTAAGGAGCCGCCATCCTAAGCGAAGGTAGCGGTAGCTCTGCTATGCAGTGATCGGCAACAGTAGTGCGTTCGGGAAACTACATGCAAGGGAGGCCCCATCGATTTGGATAGCTGCAAATTAAAAAGGGACTATCTAATATAAACCAGACTACCAAACTTAAGCTGGTGAGGAAAAAAGACATTCCTCAGCTACAATTGGCAACGTTCGTTAAAGGTTGGGTATATTTCAAGTTTGGGAAGGCACGGATTGAATAAGAGGTTGCCACACAAAGTAGTGTAGGAGAAACTCCTATCAACAAAAGTGAGGCAGCCGAGGAGAAGATAAACCACTCCCATGAAGTTCGTTTACTGAAGTGCAATTGATCGAGGCCATTCAGATAATTCTCCATTGGAATGAGACGGCAAAAGATGCTCTGATGGAAAAATTAATTTAAAAAAATCTGGCTAATCAAGGAATCTTAAACTATTAAAAACAAGGTCTCTGGACTAAACCATATAAATTATCGACTATTTTGCTCAAATACAGGTTCCCGACCGAGAAGTTGCACAATATACCGCTAAAACGTATGCTTTATCTTCTGACCAGAGTTGTCAACATTGGCCGCAACTGATATGAATCATGGGAATGGTAACATTTAGACGAACTTTGGGAATGGGGTGACTCACAAGAGTACTCTTTCTCGGACTAAAGATATATAACCTTTAAAATCTCACGGCCAGCGTGTGAAACCCATATAATTTTAAAAACAAGCCACTTTTTCGGATTTGCCCGCATGAATGATATTGGATTCTCATTAGGTAGAAAATCTCCATACCTATAATTGTAAATATTGGTCCATCCTTTGAGTAGCTCACATTTCTGAATTTTGGAGACTTTGGACACGTTTTTGAACCCAATAGATAGTAAATTCATATTTCGGGTTCTCATCCTATCATCAATCTTCCCACTAAAAAAAATATGAATACCGATCCATGCTTAATATAGCTCCAATACAAGAGTCCCACTCATGTATTTTTTAGTATTTTAAAGATGTTAACTACATTCTACGAGCATAGCAACTTTAATTTCATATGCAAGAAAATTATCCATTTAGGTCAAGGTTTGGACAAGGTTTACTCACTAGCAGAGAATTTACAGTGGCAGAGTTATCATATAAAGTTCCTGACATTTTTACAAAATTCTGAATACACAAAAGTTCGGTCCGGCCAAACTTAATTCCGTTTTTACTTGTTATGGATGTTTTTGACATGAAACATGCGGCATTGTTCCAAAATTCTTGTATTTTGAGCCAAAACAATTTCGCTGAGCTGTAAAACAATGACACTCAAATAGGTCATAACTCGTGACTATGGCTATGACCAAAGCCAAATCCCAATAGAAACGTCCAGAAGAACCAAGAGCGAAAAAGCAAGCAAACTTCGGTTAAATTTGAAGGTTTTGTTTACATTTTGGTTTTGATTGCAATGGTGCATCGCTTCATGCATTCTTGCCAAGGAATACTACCTTGAGGTTATGTGTCGTTTGGCGGGCGCAGTTCACCAGAAACGCATAGAATTGTGGAAAATCCAATTATGAATTTTGGCATCATCATAACGTAGCAGCTCACACACCGATTCTTGTGCGTTAGTTTTTGTATAAAAGCCCAGATAGTCGGATAGGCATGGATAAATCGATATAGAATTATATTCTGATCTTTTCTTTAATGGATATTACGAAGACAGTAGTAATTATTCAGAGGCTATTTAGAAAAATGACATATGTGTTGGCCACCAAATAAAGGGTGCAGATTGATTTCCTTCTTATATAATTACATTGCGTCACCGATCAATTTGTGTGTAACTCCGTTCATAATTTTGTCAATTTACCTACTTCCGTAGTTGCCTAAAGCCACCAGCAGGAGAACTGACATTTTTCACAACAATTCCAATTTCCTCCCCCGTCTCTATTGTCTAAATAAATTCAGATTTGCCAGCAAATATACAAATATAATATTTATGTATATTTTGTTATTGTATTCATTCATAATCACATTTGTTATGGTTATTAATCACCCAAAACAACAAATCAGGAACCGGTGCCCGGCACCTGTTAAATCGAACATTTTTTTAATTAAATTTTTTTATTTTTAAGAAATAAACCAATTTGTCCCGCCACACGACACATTTGTGTGCAGCCTTGCCCTCAGTTCGCAATAACTGAATTTATGAACGATCTCTTAATCATATAACAAAAAGAAAAAACAAAAGCCAGGCAACAATTAGCGCCGGACAAAGAAGATTTTCTCGAATTCCGCAAAAAAAATGGTAAAACGAAGTAACCAAACCAAAAAATGCCACCATCAACAACTAAAAGAAGACATTCTTTTTAAAAATAACATTTTCATTAAAACAAAAATAAAAAAATCTCCAAAGAAATATGTTTGTGGTGACCGCCGACACCAATGTCAGTTCGACGAACGACAGTTGATAAGTCGTACTGACGCTCAGTCGATAACAGTACACTTGAATGAATTTCATATGGACAAACAGACAGACAGACGGACGGACGGGCAGTTGCCAGTACTATACAACACAACAAAATCGTTGACTTTTGGTCTTGACTAGTTGACTGGTCGCCCAACCAGCTAGCCTGCCAGTCGGTCGGTCGGCTGGCTGTCAGTCAGTCTGTCCTTCTTTTACGCTTGGCATATGTTTACCTGGCCGGTCGGTCATAAAATATTGACGAAGATGTTGACAAGGATGAAGGTAAGTTTGCTATGCCATTGCGTCTCTATATGTGTGCGAATGTGTGTGTGTGTTGTGTATATGGAAAGAAATATGAAATCTGGTCTCCTTCCATGCAGAACTCTTTCCATGCCAACAACGAACCCACTAATCCACTCATTTAGTTCGAAAACGAAATCAGCCAACATCGTCAAGTTTATTCCTTACTTATGTTATGTTAATAATCAACATTATGCTGATGATTAGAGAGATTCATCCGAATGTTTGCGAAGTCAGAGCTCTTGGCGGATATTCGATTGGGGTGAAATAGAAAAAAAATAGTTTTTTTTTTTGTAATTATACTTTTTAAGATAACACAAATGTTATTGATATTGACGATCCTATACTGTAGAGATCCACAACTTATTTTTTTGGGAATATTTTCTTATCTCCAAGAGGTTGTACTCCGTGGAGTACAACCGTTGGGCACGGTTACTTTAGCCGGTAGAGCATGAGCTTATTAATTTTAGGGTAGTGGGGCACGATGTTGGGCGCCATACTTTTATGTAACCTTCTTTGCGACCGATTAAGCATGAGACTCTTAATTTCAGGGTCGTGGGTACCGTAAAATCTTTTAAAATACCGAAAATGGGGCGATGCCGTTATATGGGGCATATACCAAAACGTGGAAAGGTATTTACCAATATGGAACATTGTTAGGTGTTCCTTTTTGTAAACATAAGGAGTGTTACCTATGGGTCCATGAACATGACTCTGTTATTCCAGAGTAGAGCCCCTCGTTGGGCGCCATATTGTTACGCAACTCTTTTTTGAGACCGTGGGGAATGTCGACCATGAGGCTCATCTGCAAACTTAGAATTGCAAGCCCGGCGATGCCAGATAAACGTTACAATTCCCCTGCTTCAGTACACTTGCATTCGATGTTGAGAACTCCGGGTAGAAGAGAAAATATAAATGTTTGTGGCATATTATATCGAGGTTCGCGGTATTGTATTTGCATAAAACAGTTGGTAGTTTATATAGATTAATTCAGAGACCATGTTTTTGAACAGACCTTTGATTAATTTTTCCATCAGAGTCATTCACGTCACACACCGATGAAGGTTTACCTGGATGGCCTCAATCAGTTGTCCTCCAATAAATAATTTTCTTGAGAGTTGTTCATATTCTCCTCCACTTCCTAACATTTGTTGCTGAGTGTATCACCCTCGCTGCTTTTTGTAGGTTCCTCTTCTCCAAAGCTTACCTTCCGAATCGTAAAATAGACATCGTTGGACACGTAGTGAGCCTTACCATTAGTCTCAGCCAAACTTGCTATTGAAGATCTATCCACGTCTATTCACCTCCCAGTGGAGGACTTCTGCATCAGCATTGTCTTGTTCTGCAGAACAAAGTCTTCGAGCTTGAATTCTGCTGTGAACTCATTACTCCAAACTCTAATGAATACCGCTGCGTTATGTAGTTGAGAAATGTAACCCTTCTCCAACAGATTTAATTAGATTGTGTTTGTTATGGAGGCGATGCCTTATCAGTGCTTCCAGACTCAAATTATATTCGATGATTTCCAGATCGATGCGATCCTCCGGTGTTCCATGATTTTGTTATTGACCGCAATAATCGCCTCCTTATGGGTCTCATTTTCTAGTTTACCGCACGCACTACCCAGCAGAGCTCTTCTCTATAGCGACTTCTGGCAAGCTTCCATATGATGGCAGCTCCATACCAATTTTTGCTAACCTCTTCCTTTTTCTCAACGTCCGGTAAGACATTTTGATATTCCCGGCCTTTGTGGAAGATTCGGATGCAGGTATCTCTTTTTGATATTAGACCCAGCATCGCCGACCTTAGTCGATGGATTTTCGTGGCAGTCTCCTTTGTGTTGGCTTCGCTTTTCTCTTTATATCAGCCGAAAGGAAGCTTTTCTATTTTTGCAGGTTTGAAATTCGTCTGCTCTTCTGTTGACCTAAGAGCGACAAAAGAGGCTTAGTATAAGGGTCGAAATGTCCATGTATTTCCCCAATAGCGATCTGTATGCTTTAAAAAATGCCTCCTGTCCTTAACTGGTTTATTTTATTCATTCATTCAAATTTTTTTCTCCCCACTCTAATACACCGAAGATTTACATACTTAGTGACATTTTTGGTTCAACTTTTTAGTTGTGATCCGATGGAGTGTAGCGGACGGGCGCGTTTTTCTTAAGCTCCTTAATAAATTAAAAATTTACACCGGAAAACGAAATAAATTCCATTGAAAATAATACAAATGAATACAAAATATAAATTATTTTAAGTTAATTGCAAAAAATCGGAAAAATATTAATCCTAATTACAAAAAAATGAGAGCGATTAAAAAATTAACATAAATAATAATCTCTTCCTTATTAAAATCGTTAAAGCCAAATGACGGTGTATGTGTGAAAGTGCAACAAAAACAACAAATAAAGAAGAGTTCAGAGCACCTTAATGAGTGAGGATTATGAGTTATAACTCAAATCCGATGATTGTTAAACAACGGCAATTTTTTTATCGAAAGATCCTATCTCATGAGAGATTGAGATAGGGAGAGAGTGCAAAGATATGCGAAGAAGAGCATGAGAATCGTATATGTTAGTTAATTTATGCCGCCAAAAATTAATGTGAAATTGAATATATGTACATACAATTGTTAATGATCAGTATTCTGTGCAAATTATCGTGACAGTGGAAACATTTGCACCTCCCTTGACCTTGTATAAATCCTGTCTACTTGGAAAAAACAAACATGTACACCATAGAATGAAAATTTTAACGTTGCAGATTGCAGAATATTCTGCCAACTTCTACGGTCTATGTCTTTAGAATTACTGGTATATTTGCCCCTAAATATTGACTTTCTTCATGGGATTCTTAATAGTTGACCATAAAAAATTACAAAAAAAAATTTGTTTGGTCCATTTGATCCATAAATATAAACCGATCACTCATGTATATATCGACTTAGCTAGTCATGATTTGAAGATCGGCATACCAAGTGTTGGTCTAGGATCAATATTTTGGGGCCACCTAAACTTATAATATTCTCACAACCTAGTTGTGTGGAATTCCACCCATGTTTTATTATTCGTTTTTATACCCTTCACCACAGTGTGGTACAGGGTATTATGTCTTTGTGCATATGTTTGTAACAGGCAAAAATAATCGAGATAGACGCATGGTTCCTTTTGAGAATATGCATAGAATCACTTTCTGAGTCGATTTCCGACCGTCCGTCTGTCTGTCTGTGCATGTTAAATTATAAACAAAGTACAGGTCGCATTTATGATCCGAATTGGATGAAATTTAGCATATTTCACTTATTTGGCCCAAGGACGAACCCTATTGAAATTGGGAAAAATCGGTTCAGATTTAGATATAGCTCCCATATATAGATTTTACAGATTTAATGTAAACGGTCCCTATATATCTTTCGATTTCACGAAATTTGGTACAGCCTAATCATTTAGGTCTAGAATTATGTCTGCCAAGTTTCGTGAAAATCGGCCCAGATTTAGATATAGCTCCCATATATAGTTTCGTCCGATTTCATGTAAATGGTGCACCAAAGTCCCTATACATCCTTCGATTTGCACAAAATTTGGCATAACGTACTGAATTGAGCCTAGAGTGATGTCTGCCAAGTTTGGAGAAAATCGGTTCAGATTTAGATATAGCTCCCATATATAGTTTCGTCCGATTTCATGTAAATGGTGCCCCAAAGTCCCTATATATCCTTCGATTTGCACGAAATTTGGCATGACGTACTGAATTGAGCCTAGAGTGATGTCTGCCAAGTTTGGAAAAAATCGGTTCATATTTAGATATACCTCCCATATATAGTTTCGTCCGATTTCAGTAAATGGTGCCCCAAAGTCCCATCATATCTTTCGATTTGCACGAAATTTGGCATAACGTACTGAATTAAGCCTATAGTGATGTCTGCCAAGTTTCGAGAAAATCGGTCCAGATTTAGATATAGCTCCCATATATAGTCCCGTCCGATTTCATGTAAATGGTGCCCAAAGTCCCTATATATCTTTCGATTTGCACGAAATTTGGCATAACGTACTGAATTGAGTCTAGAATGATGTCTGCCAAGTTTCGTGAAAATTGGTTAAGATTTAGATATAGCTCCCATATATAGTTTCGTCCGGTTTCATATAAATGGTGCACCAAAGTCCCTATATATCCTTCGATTTGCACGAAATTTGGCATAACGTACTGAATTGAGGCTAGAGAGATGTCTGCAAGTTTCGAGAAAATCGGTCCAGATTTCTATATAGCTCCCATATATAGTTTCGTCCGATTTCATGTAAATGGTGCACCAAAGTCGCTATATATCTTTCGATTTGCACGAAATTTGGCATAACGTACTGAATTGAGCCTAGAGTGATGTCTGCCTTGTTTCGTGAAAATCGGTCCAGATTTAGATATAGTTCCCTTTTATTATAGATTAATTTTAAGTAATTGGCGCACCAAGGAACCAATAGGCTGATAGGAACAAAACGTTCTGAAATTACTATAACCTAACCTGTGACATGTTTGTTTGAAATTGCTTAATATTTGGATATAGCTTCCATATATATTTTCGCCCGATTTCAAGTAAATTGGGCATCAAACTCCTCATGTAGTCAGATTGACATCAAATTTTGCACAACTTACAAAATTGAGCATAGAATTATGTAGTTGCGTTTTCTAGAAGTACAGACATAGCCCAACGGATGACCTATTTATATTTGTTTGAAGTCGATTTACATACTTTATGGATAGATCTAGGTAGATTCACATTTAGTTAAATATCACATATTTTATTTCATCCAATTTCATGTTAAAAGTCCTGTTTAATATACCCATAGTGGTGAAGGGTATCATATAGTCGGCCCCGTCCGACTTTACTACTTTCCTTACTGGTTTATAAAGTATACGATGTTTCAGATGTAATGTTTATCAATTCGGGTTTTCAAATAAAAATTACAAGGGTATATAATATTGACCCGTTTTGGAGGTGGTGCCAGAGGAGAGGGTAGATACGTCCCAGCTTTAGACTTGATCTAGGCTTCTTAAAAATAAAAGGTTGTGCAAAGTTTGGTTCAAATCGGACCAATGAGTCCCATCTTCAAACTTGATCTAGGCTTGGTAAAGATAATATGTTGTACAAAGTTTGGTTCAAATCGTATAGTCCGTTTGCACGATATTGGATTTATAAATATTGAAAAAGTTGACTCTTTATGGGGGAGGTACCAGAAGGAGTGGACTAATGGTTCCATCTTCAAACCTGATCTATGCTTGGTAAAGATAATAGGTTATGAAAAGTTTGGTTCAAATCAGACATTCCATTCGCCTGAAATTAGATTTATAAATATTGAAAATTTTGACAATTTTTGAGGGAGGTACCAATGGGTCCCATCATCAAACTTGATCTAGGCTTGGTAAAGATAATAAATTGTGCAAAGTTTGGTTCAAATAAAACTTTTCATTCGCCTGATATTGGATTTATAAATATTGAAATGTAGACCCTTTGTGGGGAGGTACCAGAAGGAGTAGATCAATGGGTCCCATCTTCAAACTTGATCTAGGCTTGTACAAAGTACGGTTCAAATAGGATAGTTTGTTCGCATGATATTATAAAATTAATTTTGTGCACAATTTTGACCATTTTGTGGGGGAGGTACCAGAAGAACGGACCGATATTTCCCATCTTAGAACTTGAACTAAGTTTGGAAGAAATAATACGATGTGCAAAGTTTGAATTAAATCGATTATTCCCTTCAAGAGTTATTGTGCGCACCAGTCAGCCAGAAAGACAGACGGACATTTGTAAATCGACTCCAAATTTTCTGAAACGGATTTGGTCCAAAGAAACACCTCATTACCCATAAGGCTGAGGGTATAAAAATGACTTAACTCAAAAACTAGTTAAATAGACATATATGCTATTTTGGACAGTTTTCAAGATCGAGACTCATAGCATATGTCAAATCGAGGAATAATTTCACGTTTTATAGAATTTTGTTTCGCAAAATAGTGAGGGTGAATTCCAGTTTGTTTTTTTTTAACAACTGTTTATTTGTGGCATTGTCCGCCGAAGGGTAAGGCAGAGAAGACTAAGTTTCGGATCTCGCCACTGATCATCATCAGTTCCCTCAGTTTTTTGTTGGGATATTCTCCCCAGAAGCTATTTATTGCTTCATTACAAAAAAACCTTTTATACCCAAATGTCTCTTATGACAATTCGAAGTTCTTACGTTACCAGCGATACGACCTCAATAAGAAGTTGTTGTTTTTTTATAAAAACAACAAACTGGGATTCTGCCTCACTATTTTGCGAAAACAAATTCAAATGGTATCCCAAATAACCCACCAACACTACTGAAGATTTTGTAGAATTTATAAATTGTCAATTCGGATTCGCAATTAACTTCATATGAGATTCTGTTCATGAATAAGCGTACCGGAAGAACCTAACTTGGTTATTATGTATTTAGTTTTGGCTAAAATTTTGTATAAAGATTTATCTTGTTCAGAGACTTATACAAAATTTTGATGGAGAATATTTATGCCTTTAGTACCATCATTTTCAAACGACATCTAGTGGGACAAATTGATACAAATTTGAATAAGATCGGTTTTAACCCTAAAATAAGTTTTCATATTTTACGTTTAGGCAGAGTTCGAGTTTTCGTCTATTCTGAGACTAATAGTAAAACGTTATGGGGAAATTTATGTAAAATATTTTGACCTGGTATGACCACATTAGCCGGCAAGCATCGGCCTTAGGGCTGGACAAAAAATTATTTAAATTACATTGAAGATACAAATTTACCGGCGGAGAAATCGATCTGTTTGAAACGAAGTGTGATATACGAGTATATAAAAAAATTTTGTCCAACAGAAAGATTAATGTTGTTGCTGTAATCGGGAATAGTTTTGAAGAATTGGTGTATTCAGTAGCTAATATATGTCTGTTATCTAGCTCTAAGATGTCGATGGACACTGCAAAGAATTCATTGAAACAGGTTTGGAGATGGCGCCTTTCGAATACAATGTCCAGTGAAAACCCCACTGATATTGCAAATGTTAACATCTTTTTTCCCCTCACAAAGTGATTAGGCCTCAAATTACATTGGGACATGTTAATATGAGCGGCTGGTTTACAAATGACAACAACAACAACACGATACTAAAACTGAAAGAAATCCATTTGTAGTTTCCTGCAATACTCATTGGAATACATTCGCTGGTGCACAGGGGCCATTCGATTGTGTGTGCGTCTGTCCGTCTGACATTGTATTCACATATAAAATACATACTAAATAGGTCTGGTGACACCCCAAGGTGTTGGCAGTCATTTGGAAACTGAAAATCAACACAGGACAAAAAATTCCAACAACAACATTCGCATCGACTGCAAATGCAGAGTCGAAAGAGGCATCAGCCAGCCAGCATCAAATAGATTTTCAGCAATATTCGTTCGGATTGTTAAGAAGTGAACGAAAAAAAGAAACCAAATGCCTCACTCACTGACTGACTATCGACTGGAATTGGGTGCATGAATGAATGACAGAATTAAAGGACAACTGTTTGTTGTTGTGAATTCACAAAAGAGGGAAGACGAAACAAAAGGGGCGTTTGGTTGTATAGCCTTATTATTGTTGTTGTTTGCTGATGTTGCTCTTATGGGTTGCAGTCACAACCAACCAAAAAATAACTGCAGAACATACCATCCATCCAGCCGCCAACCATCCACTCCGCGTGTGTGCGTGCTTGCTTGCATGGCAGCACAAAAATCCATCATTGAATGCTGGCCGAATGTTTGCCATGGCTGGAGTTTGTTTGTGGTCTGTAAAAGTCGATCGGATTTTCTCTGTCAATCGTCCGACCGACCGACCGTATGCTGGTATTTTTGTTTTGTTTCGTTGGCAAAAAATGTTGGCGGTGTTTTGTTGCAACAGAGTCGGCCGGTCGGTCGGTGGGTTCGTGTTAAACACCATCCATTGTGAAAACGCCCTCTCCTTATGTTTGAATTCATAATGAAGATACAAAAACAAAAATACAATAATTTTATGAGGGGTGGAATAATAAGTGTAGAAATTTAATCAGTAATGATGAGACCAATGTTGGTAGGGCCGATTATATGATTACGAAAATATGTATAGAAGATATATATCTGATTCAATTAAAATACACGCCAGACCTGGAGAAACTGTCCCAAAACCATTTTTGGGAAAATGTTTTCAAGGCTGTGGAGGCGAAGTCCAATCCTTTACACCATTTAAAACGTTATAAGATTTTCAGTAGGGTAGGCGGTTTTTTGGGATACCATTTGTATTTTGTTATTGCAAAATAGTCATAGAACTTCGATACTTCGATTTGTTACAAGAGGCATTTGGATATAAAAAGTTTTACGTAAAGAAGCTATAAATAGCTACTGGGCAAAATATCCCTAGCAAAGAACTGAGGGAACTAATGAGGATCAGGGGCGAGATCCGAAGCTATTGTCTTGTGTACAATGTCATAATTTCACCACTAATAAATTGTTGTTTTTATAAAAAGAAAAAAACTGGGATTATGCATGAATATATTGCAAGAACAAAACATTATCATCTTAAAACTTGATCTAGCTTTGATAAGAAAAGTTTAGATCAAATCTGATACTGAATAAGTTCAATATAAAATTAACGCAAATGTGGACACTTACAATATTGGCTATGTCGGAAACAGCAGGTGCAGAGCATGTACGACGACAGCGTGACAATACAACATCTCCTATGTTACTGGCCAGCTTTTGAAGTCCATGGAACCCAATTCTTAAAAAATGACTACAAAAAGACTTCACCAAGAACACATAATTTATTTTAGTAATATATTTATTTCCTTTATAGAGCGCTCGCTTAAGTGTATGTTCAAGTGCCGATAGAGTCAACCACCCGTCCTTTCAACCAAACCTGTAGGATAGGTACCAGAAGGTATTGAGGTATTGAGGTTCCATTTCAGAAGTAAAGTTAAGTAAAGTGTTATAATGATTCAGTGTTATAATGATTCCATTTACCAAATATTTTGGAAATTGGCGTAAAAATATAAAACATTGCAAAGATTATGGACTTGCACTCATTATCCCGAAGACATAAACACAGACTGAGGAAAACTATATGCAAACTATCGTTTGCCCTGAATGCTGTTGTAAAACTTACATGTTTAACTCACCCTTGAATTTGTATTTATACCCAACACATATATGTTGAATGTTATTATAGGACCACACAATCCCATTAGGATGAATAATACGTATTTGTGTGAAAAATTCCAAATTTTAATTTTATGAAGATACATAGTTCGGAGAAGTTGTTAGTATTTTCAAGAGGAGTGGTAGACCTTTAAATTTGTATTTACTCGGATATGGGATGTACACTAAAATATTTACAGGGCTTGAAATATTTCAATATTTTTAGTAAAAGCTTTATTTCGCTAAGACTTCCTCAGAGCAACCAGAAAAATATACAAAATTAAAGCTTTGTTTGTTCATTACAAAAAACTATAGGAGTCTTCTTTGGCAAGAACCAGACGCGTGCCTAGACTCAGTCGATATATGACGATATTTCGCGTCGTTACACACTCTTGGGGTCGCACAATGCTATAATACCCTTGCAACATAGTTGGGTAAAGTATTCAGTTACCAAACATAAATGAATTCCAAATATTGAGCGTATCCGTCCACTGCTCAAATTTTTGATAAAAAATGTCATATGAAGGGAATGCAGAATCCAGTTTGGTCCGAATCTTGCACAAATTAATGTTTTCCTACAAGTAGCACACATATACCCTCCACCATAATTAGACGTTTGCATTTTTTTTTTTTTATATTTGATATTTTTAATTGAAACGCATCGCAGTATTCATTTCCGACTCTAAAAGCGTAAAATTTTATGACAATATAGAATTTTGCGTCAGTCTGTGAAAATCACTATAAATTTAAAAACGTGCTATTTTGACAGAATGAAGGCCTATATAAGGTCGGGCAGTAAGCACAGCTGAGTATTAAGTTCACTGTCAAATCATATTTTGAAACCTACACACACATACATAATTATGTTAAATGTCAAAACGAAAATATTAATATTTTGTCAACATTCAATTCAATTTTAATTTATATCGTCTTTGTGAAGCACATTTGGACTATTTTAAGATTTTAATGAACATTTTTAGTTGTGTTTTTTATTTAAAGGCGAATAAATAATTTTCGCCTCGGCAAAAAATTGACGTTAAACTTATGTTTTCTCTATGAATTCGCTTACTGGCCGACCTTATATAGGCCTTGGATAGAATTAAGGCCTATCAATGTATTCTTCCGAAGAATAAAACCACAATTCGTTGTTCGGCTGTGTTTTGTTTTGGTGTTGTCCTCCCCCTCCCCTCATTTGGTTGTTATTAGTTTTGCAACCGTTGGTTTAACCAGCGTGACCGCTGAAAATTTTCAAAAAGTATCACAAAAAGTATCATTTTTTTTAAAAAGTAGCATATAAATTCTGAAAAAGTGTCACAAAAAGTGGCACACTTTTTTTACTTTTTATTTAATAAAAAACTATATAAAACATTACAGATAATTCATTTATGTGTATTATAATATACAGTAATCTGAAAAAACTAAATAAAATCACATATTCTTACAATATATAAGCGGTATGTACTATTGGTCTGTTCCCGTACTGCAAGAATCTACTAGATTTTACTATTTTTTCGACATCACAAAGAAAAATTCGTTATCGTAGTAAAAAGTAGTAGATTCTTGCAGTAAGGGAACAGACCATAGGGTAAGAGCACCAATAGTCGGCACTTTAAGAATTTTCGCTTTTTAAACGTTTCACCATTCTAAGTTTATCGTTTCCGTTATATTTTATTTAGGTTCATCTGTTTCGAAACTTTCTTTACTCCCCGATGGAGTACAAATTTGTTTAATTAATTTGTATTAAAGTCGATTAAAATTATAATTATGTAAAATAGTGCCTTTGTGCCAATAGTCGCCACTTTTTCCAATTGTCGGTATGTCATATTCCAATAGTCGGCATGTCACATTTTAGTTATTCGAAAATTATATATTTAATCGATTTTTTTGCTGTTTGCAATAATAGATTACTACTATCGGACGTTTCCTCAGTGTTGTATTGAACAAGTTAAATAAAATAATTCAATTTATTAAAATATTTCAATTGTAAAACATGGTACCGACTTTGGGAACCTGCGTTCCAATTCTCGGCATATCTAAAATACACATTTCAGAGGTTGGAGGAATTTAAGATTAAAACCATTTCTTATATTATGTAAAACCACACTAAACCGATTTTTTTAAATTAATCGGTATTTAGAGCACTTATTTTACATTTTTTCCAAGTTTGAGCAAACATTATTGAATATGTGCTTATTATTCACTCATATGCCGACTCATGGTATAATAATAGAAGGTAACAGCAAGTGTTGTTGTACAAAAAACGATACAACAACCACATGAAAATTTGTTGTTGTAAGTTCTACTAGTGTCAACTCATTTGACAGAAAAATGTAAACAAACAAACAAATTATCATCAAATTATTTTTATTTTGAAAATGAAATATTTTCGAATCCTCAAAATAAAAATTGAAAAACATGAATGAAAATCTATCAAATTTATATTTCTATCGCTTCCACATCTTTCCTATAATTGAGCCATTGCCATATATATGTGTAACACATATGAAAATACAGGGAATAGCGAGTTGTTCCTTGAAGAAAGATTTGCTTCCTCAAACTTTCCCAGCAGGCAGATTGAGTAAGTTGAATACGGGAGCACATTTAATAAAGAACAATTACAAATTGTATGCGTTCCCAATTTTCCTGTTGGGTGATTTTTAAAAACATAATTTGTCAAATTCATATTGACACTAGTATTACGTTGGAATCAAATCAGCTGGGATTTGTTGTTACCTTTTATAATTGTACCATGATGCCGACTATAGGAAAACCTTAAAAAGTTTTGCTCCTAAGGGCGACATCTATAAAAATTTCAAATTAACAATATTTTTTTAATAATTTAAAATTCTAAAGTATTCACCTGTTTGTTCTTTACAATTACGAAGAAGATCCTTGTGAAAAATATATATCTTTTAAAATCAATACCCCCACTAATTTTTACCGCTACCGCTAGTGCTGAAAAACCTCATTGACAAAATGCCAAATTTTGGATGAATAAATGTACTTAGCTCGATGAAATTTTACACAGAGATAGGTTGCAATATTATTGAAGATAATTCAATGTATTTTTCATATTTAGTTATAGGATTTTTTAGTTATAGTTATAAAATAGATGCCGACTTTTGGTACATGCCGGAATTAGGTGCGTTTACCCTATATTGTTATTGAATAACATTTATTTTTTAATTACTTACAGCCTGTTTTTGTAAAATTCCAAACGAACGAATTCGAGTGACATACGACCAAACCTTTATCTATGTTTATAAAGGTTTTTCAAAACAAAAATAAATGACATATTTTTCAAAACCAAGGAGTTGGTCGTAAGTCACTCGAATTCGTTCGTTTGGAACTTTACAAAAACAGGCTGTTATTCACAAATAGCAATCGAAAATTCTACAAACCGAAACACACATGGTCTGTTCCCGTACTGCAACAATCTTCTACTTTTTACTACGATAACGAATTTTCCTTTATGTTATCGAAGAAAATAGTAAAATCTAGTCGATTCTTGCAGTACGGGAACAGACCAACACACAAATGCGAATGCGACCTAATAAAAATAAAAATCGCTCCGTCTGTTACAAACTGAACCCTAGTTAAAAATTGCTCCGTCTGTTAAAAAACGCAACCTAGTTAAAAATCGATCCGTCTTATACAATATTACAAAACAAATCATTATGTTTTATGAAAAATCGAAAATTTGTGTACTTTTTTAAAAAAGTGGCACAAAGTAAAAAAAGTTTCACAAAAATTCAAAAAGTGGCACATTTTGTATCAAAATGAAAAAGTATCACAAAAGTAGCAAAGGCGAAAAAAGTGGGAAAATTGCCACTTTAGTGGCACAACGGTCGCGCTGGATTTAACTACTATGTCTCTTGCTAACAACCACTCCACTCACTCGATTATGGCTAGTTTTGCATTTTATTGTTGCCTTTTTTCAGACGCAGCTACCGACTATTGCTTTTATAAAATTCTTAAATATGCATTTTCCAAATTATTTTGATATAAATCCCAAATACATGTCAAAAAAATCAACAAGTATTTTGAGCAACAAGAGTTTCTGTTTCATATAAAATCCACTCCAACCAAACACATGCAAAAGTGTTTTTTCTTTTTCAATCTTTTTGAGAAGAAAGCGGTATTTAAAGTTTCATAAATTGCATTCTTAAATTGCAGAAATTCTGGACATTGGCAACACTTCCTGAACACTATTCATATAATATACGAATTATTTTTTCCTGTGTATTATAGAGAATTTTGGCTTGGCTTTCAACCGAGGTGGATGTAATTTGGCACTTTGGCTTCTCCTAATTTGCAATACATCTTATCAGCAATAATTGCCAACGTTGGTCCCTATTATAGTATAGGTCCATACAGCGGTACCTCCCAAATTTCTGATTTTTTTGGGGGCTGTAATATAGTACTTTGGGTTTTAATTCCTACCAAAAATCAGTATTGGTCCCTTTTAAGGATAGACCCCATATCTTTCAAAATTCAGTATTTTGGGTAGTTAGAGCACGTTTTTTAACCGTTTTGTATGTAATTTGGGATTTTTAATTTCCAATATTGAACCCTTTTAGGATAGCCCACATATAACAGTTCCGCCCCATATAACGACCCATTTCTTAGCATAACCCCTTATAACGCTACCTTTCAAATGTCCGTATTTCAAGTTTGAGCACGCTTTTTAACAGAATTGGCTCTAGTTTGATATTTATACCCTACACAACTATGTTGTCAGGGTATTATAGCTTTGTGCAGCCCCAAAAGTTTGTAACGTCGCGAAATATTGGTCCTAGACCCACCTTTAAGTATGCCGATCCTCATATCTCGACTAGCTGAGTCGATCTAGACATGTGTGTCCGTCCGTCTGTCCATTATAATTTGTAAACACGATACATACCACAGTTATGGACCAATCTTCACGAAATTTTGCATGTAGTATGGGTTCTGGCCTCTTCATTGGCCAGAACCCATCCTACATGCAAAATTGTTTTTGATAAAGATCGGTTAATATTTAGGGGATGAAATGGACCAAAAACTTTATTTTTGTCGGTTTTTAATTGTTTGCATATAAATTTCTTAAATTGTTACAACTTACCTCGTACAAAATGAACATTTGTGCAATTTCTCTCTCCCCCTCCCTCCCTCTTTCCATTCCGAATTGGTCCTGTAATCATTTGCAATTATTTTGTTGTCCAATAATTACTATTGTATCTTATGCCTACATTTGTTGAGTGTCTGTGTCGGATTCAGCGATGCCAGGGATATTCAATTGTGCGTGTTTGTTTCTTCTACTTCTTCCGTATATTTCCAAATATTTACCAAAATGGTATGTCCAACAACCCCTCATCAAAAATAACATCCCTTCGGAGATATGCATCCCCTTTTGGCTGTTCTACATTGTTTGACGATTGTCGGCGGGTGCTAGAATCCTCTTGACTTAATGAGGCTTTTTACTCTGATCGATTTTCAATTGATGTTAACACTTGTGTATAGTGTGGACGAGTGTGTGGAATTCGGAACACCAGAAAAGTGGGTGATAACCTGCTGTTTCCTGTTTGTCAAATTGGCGGGGAGGCATCTCTAATGATGAGGTGTCTGTTCACATTCGGTTGTTATGATTGAGCTTTGGCGGGTAATGTATTTATTATTTAGTCGTATTAAGAGTATTTTTCGGGATTTCCTTTATTTATTGTTATTGTTGGTATGTCCTTGCTTCAATACTGACGGAAGGAATTAATATTAATTCGGTTGTATAGATATTTATGATGGTATTTTGTTGTGGTTTCTATTCATAAATGATTTTTATGTTTATATTGAGCTTTTCTTGCAAGAAATCGATGAAATGTGTTATTTTTATATATGTTTATGTTTGAAGAGGTAGAAATCACTCTGAAAAAAATTTAAATAAAGCTTCCCTTATTATCACACCTTTGATTAGAAAATTTTCTAAAATTGAATATTTTCCCGTTTGGGGAGTGTAAATATATGTAGGACATATTTCGAGCTCAATAAGCCTAGCTTAAAAAATATTTCCAGACGCGTCTGTCTTGTGTGCAGCTTTGCCAATTTGGCTAGCTTTTATATACCTTTTGAGCTGGGGCATCCTCATCCATTCTCACAATATGTCCTAGCCAACGTAGTCGCTGCAGCTCAACACATCTGTGTCGATGTCCGAGAATAGATGGTACAATTCGTGGTTCATTCGACGGCGATATTCACCGTCGACGCAGATCGGCTCGTAGATCTTTCGGAGAATTTTTCTTTCAAACATTCCAAAAGCTGTTTCATCTGATTGTGCAAACACCCAGGCTGCAGATCCATGCACCAGCACGGGTGTTATCAGCGTGAGTTTGGACTGGCGAGTCTTGTTCTAAAATTGCATACTCAGACCATAGTAGCATCTATAGCATCACTATCCTTCGCCGAATTTCAAAACTGGTGTCATTAGTTTTATTTATGGCGGTACTGAGGTATATAAAATCGTTGACTTCCTTAAAGCTGTAGTTTTCAAATTCCACAGTTGGTCCGAGTCTACTGGACGTCTTGGGCGTTGATACCATCACAGCTTGGTCTTCTTGCCAGTCCCACATTGACGAACTCCTTCTCAATTCGTTCAAAGGTGACTGTTGCCGCTTGCAATGTTCGACCAATTATGTCAATGTCATCGGCGTAGACGAGTAACGTGCCGATTTGTGCACAGAGTGTCATTTTTGTTCAACTTTGCATTTCCTATGACTCTTTCCAGCAGGATATTAAAAAGGTTACCGACAAACTGTCACCTTGCCTGAATCCTCATTGGGTATTAAAGGACTCCGAGAGGTCCTTACCGACCTTATGCCAGTTATTGTTATCTTGCATTGCTGTATTAATTTCCGAACGGATTGGATTGTCGAATGCGGCTTTGTAGTCGACGAATATTTGGAGTTTGTCGATGTTTCAAATCTTCCTACCAAAAATTTGCCATGACATAACCCGCCATTTATGAAGGCCCCGAACGACTACTGGCATTTTAACAGTATACGTCTTGGTGGAGGGTATAAAATGTTCGTCTCACCGAAACGTAAAGATTTTACTTGTTTTATTAATTTGAACCAAACTCAATACAATCAAATATTTTAGCCAAGGCTTGTATCGGGCTTATCGATTCACTGCTTCTAGTACCTCCCCACAAAGCGAACGGAATATCCAATGTCATACAAACTGTGCACATCGCAATATATTTAAAAACTTAGACCAATTCCGAAAATGCGACCTAATTCTAGCTTCGAGGTCGTGTAAGATGGTATAATACCCCTCATACATACATATTTATATGTATGTAATTATTTTGCATATAGATTTGTGATTTTCATTTAGCATAAGAAAGTCAAATTAATGACTTCGCATCGCATTAGTCGAATAGACATGTGAAGCTATTAAGTTTATATCTTTCAGCTAACATTTCGACATTTGTTTTCCAGTTTTCCTATGGATTCAAATGACTTCCAGTTTTTGTAACAGCCCCTCTCAAAAAAAAAACGGCAGAACAGAATTTAAGACTACAAATTGAAAACTTTAAAATGACAACAAAATTGTTGTTTGATTCAATTATACCAACGGGATAGATAGAGAGATAACGTTACAAAAAAAAAAAAAAAAAAAACTTTGATATCCTGTTACAAGAACAGCAACAACAACAAAAGTATAACAATAACACACACTCGTAGATATTACTGACAAAGTATGTTAACATTTGCTGTTGTTGTTGTTGTCGCCGTTGTTTTTTTTCATGAATTTAAACATCAAAGCCAAAAGAAGAGATACATTTATAAAAACCAACGAGAGGAAGCTGGAATGAATCGAAGAAACAAAAATAAAATGAAAAGTAAACGCTAGCATCGCTGACTTGCTTGAACGTAGACGAAAAAACTGTTATCAACTTTCCATTTGAACTTCAAACATTTTTCTATGAGCTTATTTTGGGCACAGTGCTGTGAACTCGATTTAAACTTTACACCAAAAAATTGTAAACGTCCAATGAATGTTTGGTCTTATAACTAACAGGGACAAATACCCTCGTTAGGCTTAAGTAGATTGTAGGACAGCTAAAATCGATATTACATCAATGAGAATGGGAACAAAATTGAATACCTGAGGTTCGTAATTCTCGTCCCAGTATGTAGGCAACAACATGGTCGGTTAAATGATAATTCCTCACTGGAACATCGGAATCCGAAAATTCCAACGGTGTTAGAAACAGTACGTGCCTGTCTAAGATTATTGACTTCGCTCAAAAATTAACAAAATGGCAAAATGACTATTTTTGACCACAAAACGATTGGATTTATCCTAGTTCATACGATAGCTATACACTCACAGTGAAACGTCCCAAAATTTGAAATCGATTGGGTTATTAGTTTTTGAGTTATCGTGCCCGCCATTAGCAAAAACGCTGAAAAATGCGTGGTGAGATTTGCACTTGAATTTTTATAGGAATATTCTTGAATTAGTGTAGGTTCGAATCAAATAAAAAAACAAAAATTATTTTTTTGGAACTGAGAATGGGTGGCGTCCCCTTAAGTCGCCAGATCGAATGGGGAGTGATTTGCCCTCGTAACGGGCTGTATGTCTTCTTTAATTTCTTGGAAAAGTGCTGTATAAGATTAGGGAATGCTACAGCGAAGGTACGTCCTTGCCGAGAATAGAGGTATCGCAGACGCGAGTATAGAGGTATAGCCTGAGCGGGTCTAATTACATATATGTTCAAGGCATATCTGTGGATTTCAAAATCGAATTTGACTTCCTTTTATGGGACAGGATTGTTAGAGATCGGGTACAGAAAGATTTCCCTTTGAGCGAGTTATTTCCGAGATAAGAAGGCTTGTGTCGTGGGTGTTAGTGCTTTCGTTTGGAGGGATGTGTAGAGCGTTGTCCACAGGCTTCCATTTATGATTCATGTATATGGATCCTTATGATGGATACTCTGTTGCGGGTTTGTGCTCTGACTATCATAATTAAAGAGGACTTTCATCTTGAACTAGAGCCGTGGTGAGCAAGCTATGCGGACAGTACAAGTCAGGAATGGCCGAGTTGGAGTGGAGGTAGCAACAGACACGACGGTGCTGATGATGCAGAAATGAAGGTTTACACACAGCCATCCTCCTTTCATTCGCGGCATAAGGTATTCGAGTAACGTTAAGTATGTCGGAAAAACGGTACCGGAGAGAGGTACTTGTTCACTTTGTTCGGTTGAAAGAGAAACTGAAACGGTCGGAGGGGTTGTCAATGGGTTTTTGCGGACTTATTGGGGTTTGAGTTGACGGTGCGTGCCATAAATATGGTGAGTTATGCAAATTATGGTTCACCTAAATGATATAATGCTGCCTCTATGTCTTATGGCAGGTGAAGCTCCTTTCATGCCCCAAAACCAGCATATCAGACTGTGACCTCCCTTGGGGAGATTAATATTTATTTCATTCTCATTTATTCTATGTACTGGAACCCAACAAAGTTTAACAACCAGACGTAAATCATACGAAGCAACTTTATAGTAACGAATAAGTTTCGAGTTTATAGTACGTGACTTGTTTGGCCTAAGGTTCACGTAGGATCGGCGAATTTGTATTGAGATCTGTGACTAATTCATCCGTTTTTGTGATTGCAAAATTTTCTGAGTCAGGATTACCACTTGTCCAGGATAACCTATTCGAAAAATTATATTGTAATCTTGAAAGTAGATATAGGTAGTTATGTTGTCACTAACGTTGTTCTGCATTGACGAGAAAATCACAATTTCCAATCGAGGGAAGCTTGGGATCTTACGTTTCCTAGTGAAGAGTACCAATTTTGTCTTCGTGGAGGTGGCACCAAGGCTATCAATGCGCTTTGAATTATTTCGAATATGATTGACAAAATTTTACGCAGATCAGCAAGAATGGAGGTGGTCTAACTTCTAACATAACCACGATCTCATTCATCATAAGTAGTCACAACAAGGCGATGTAATTTTGTAAACATATTTCCGTACGGAATCAGAATCATCAATTCTCCAATGTACGAGTTGATGATTCTGCTTCTCATCTTTCCAGTGCGGAATAAATAGATTACAGTTTCAGGTTGTTAAGGTCCCCTTCAAAATCTAATATAGCAGTCAAGGTGAAGCTGGAGCAGCCCTTGTTCCTTTCAATGTGTCCGACCATCTCACGTAGAGTAGTATCCACAGATTTCCATTCAATGTAGGCATGTTGCGATTTACTAATTACATTTGCGGAATGGTTGCTTCAATATATAGGAACACAACCAAGGTCCAGCTGGACCAATCTATATTTTTCTCAATGTGTCCGACCACATCATGTAAGGCAGTATCCACTGATCTGCCTTCGTTAATGTTTTAAGAGGAGAGGAAAATATACTAATCAGTGTGTAGTCTTTTGGTATAGGGTGACTTTATTTCCGGCTTTTGGTCACATTTACCTTATTCGCCAGACTTGGGCTCTTTCAGTGTGATGCATGCCGCAACACGGTTGCTGTTAATTTATCTTAAGAGTTTTAAAAGGTTGAAGACACAGTCTTATAATCCACTACTGTATTGCAATCAGACATTTTTAACCTTCGAGCCGAAAGGGTCTGAGTCTATAATGAAGTGCTTGTTGTACATACCCTCTATTTGTATGATATTACCTTGGGCCCTTAATTTGACTTTGCTATAGGATTTACGAGTGGTTTTCCGTAGGGCTGCATTTTCAGTGTAAGTGATTAGACAAGAAGACATATAGCATATCAAGAGAGTCTCCGCTACTTCGCAGCTTTCTCAACATTTCCAGCTGTTTTGAGGTCATATTGACCACCAGTATTACCATTTAACCCTTTCTCGTTGGACTTCCAAGGATTCCTATAATGCTTCGATTTACTCTATTTATAGGAATCTGGAAGATATTCATTCTATAATCCGAGGAGGATAATATGGAACTTTGGAAAAAAATGATTATGGATTCCCCTCTGACACTAGTGTCAC
>NW_026882333.1:0-4026 GCF_032173495.1 Musca vetustissima
TAAGGCCTTTAAACGCTTCTAACGCCTAGAAAACGCATTTTAATTTTCTGTGGTCTAAAAAGGCATTCTAAGGCCTTTAAACGCTTCTAACGCCTAGAAAACGCATTTTAATTTTCTGTGGTGTAAAAAGGAATTTTAAGGCCTTTAAAAAGCATTTTAATTTTCTGTGGTCTAAAAGGCATTTTAAGGCCTTTAAACGCTTCTAACGCCTAGAAAACGCATTTTAATTTTCTGTGGTCTAAAAAGGTATTTTAAGGCCTTTAAACGCTTCTAACGCCTAGAAAACGCATTTTAATTTTCTGTGGTCTAAAAAGGTATTTTTTTATAGAAAACGCATTTTAATTTTCTGTGGTCTAAAAAGGCATTTTAAGGCCTTTAAACGCTTCTAAAAAGGCATTTTAAGGCCTTTAAACGCTTCTAACGCCTAGAAAACGCATTTTAATTTTCTGTGGTCTAAAAAGGCATTTTAAGGCCTTTAAACGCTTCTAACGCCTAGAAAACGCATTTTAATTTGCTGTGGTCTAAAAAGGCATTTTAAGGCCTTTAAACGCTTCTAACGCCTAGAAAACGCATTTTAATTTTCTGTGGTCTAAAAAGGCATTTTAAGGCCTTTAAACGCTTCTAACGCCTAGAAAACGCATTTAAATTTTCTGTGGTCTAAAAAGGTATTTTAAGGCCTTTAAACGCTTCTAACGCCTAGAAAACGCATTTTAATTTTCTGTGGTCTAAAAAGGCATTCTAAGGCCTTTAAACGCTTCTAACGCCTACAAAACGCATTTTAATTTTCTGTGGTCTAAAAAGGCATTTTAAGGCCTTTATACGCTTCTAACGCCTAGAAAACGCATTTTAATTTTCTGTGGTCTAAAAAGGCATTTTAAGGCCTTTAAACGCTTCTAACGCCTAGAAAACGCATTTTAATTTTCTGTGGTCTAAAAAGGCATTTTAAAGCCTTTAAAAAGCATTTTAATTTTCTGTGGTCTAAAAAGGCATTTAAGGCCTTTAAACGCTTCTAACGCCTAGAAAACGCATTTTAATTTTCTGTGATCTAAAAAGGCATTTTAAGGCGTTTAAACGCTTCTAACGCCTAAAAACGAATTTTAATTTTCTGTGGTCTAGAAAGGCATTTTAAGGCCTTTAAACGCTTCTAACGCCTAGAAAACGCATTTTAATTTTCTGTGGTCTAAAAAGGCATTTTAAGGCCTTTAAACGCTTCTAACGCCTAAAAAACGCATTTTAATTTTTTGTGGTCTAAAAAGGCATTTTAAGGCATTTAAACGCTTCTAACGCCTAGAAAACGCATTTTAATTTTCTGTGGTCTAAAAAGGCATTTTAAGGCCTTTAAACGCTTCTAACGCCTAGAAAACGCATTTTAATTTTCTGTGGTCTAAAAAGGCATTTTAAGGCCTTTAAACGCTTCTAACGCCTAGAAAACGCATTTTAATTTTCTGTGGTCTAAAAAGGCATTTTAAGGCCTTTAAACGCTTCTAACGCCTAGAAAACGCATTTTAATTTTCTGTGGTCTAAAAAGGCATTTTAAGGCCTTTAAACGCTTCTAACGCCTAGAAAACGCATTTTAATTTTCTGTGGTCTAAAAAGGCATTTTAACGCTTCTAACGCCTAGAAAACGCATTTTAATTTTCTGTGGTCTAAAAAGGCATTTTAAGGCCTTTAAACGCTTCTAACGCCTAGAAAACGCATTTTAATTTTCTGTGGTCTAAAAAGGCATTTTAAGGCCTTTAAACGCTTCTAACGCCTAGAAAACGCATTTTAATTTTCTGTGGTCTAAAAAGGCATTTTAAGGCCTTTAAACGCTTCCTAGAAAACGCATTTTAATTTTCTGTGGTCTAAAAAGGCATTTTAAGGCCTTTAAACGCTTCTAACGCCTAGAAAACGCATTTTAATTTTCTGTGGTCTAAAAAGGCATTTTAAGGCCTTTAAACGCTTCTAACGCCTAGAAAACGCATTTTAATTTTCTGTGGTCTAAAAAGGCATTTTAAGGCCTTTAAACGCTTCTAACGCCTAGAAAACGCATTTTAATTTTCTGTGGTCTAAAAAGGCATTTTAAGGCCTTTAAACGCTTCTAACGCCTAGAAAACGCATTTTAATTTTCTGTGGTCTAAAAAGGCATTTTAAGGCCTTTAAACGCTTCTAACGCCTAGAAAACGCATTTTAATTTTCTGTGGTCTAAAAAGGCATTTTAAGGCCTTTAAACGCTTCTAACGCCTAGAAAACGCATTTTAATTTTCTGTGGTCTAAAAAGGCATTTTAAGGCCTTTAAACGCTTCTAACGCCTAGAAAACGCATTTTAATTTTCTGTGGTCTAAAAAGGCATTTTAAGGCCTTTAAACGCTTCTAACGCCTAGAAAACGCATTTTAATTTTCTGTGGTCTAAAAAGGCATTTTAAGGCCTTTAAACGCTTCTAACGCCTAGAAAACGCATTTTAATTTTCTGTGGTCTAAAAAGGCATTTTAAGGCCTTTAAACGCTTCTAACGCCTAGAAAACGCATTTTAATTTTCTGTGGTCTAAAAAGGCATTTTAAGGCCTTTAAACGCTTCTAACGCCTAGAAAACGCATTTTAATTTTCTGTGGTCTAAAAAGGCATTTTAAGGCCTTTAAACGCTTCTAACGCCTAGAAAACGCATTTTAATTTTCTGTGGTCTAAAAAGGCATTTTAAGGCCTTTAAACGCTTCTAACGCCTAGAAAACGCATTTTAATTTTCTGTGGTCTAAAAAGGCATTTTAAGGCCTTTAAACGCTTCTAACGCCTAGAAAACGCATTTTAATTTTCTGTGGTCTAAAAAGGCATTTTAAGGCATTTAAACGCTTCTAACGCCTAGAAAACGCATTTTAATTTTCTGTGGTCTAAAAAGGCATTTTAAGGCCTTTAAACGCTTCTAACGCCTAGAAAACGCATTTTAATTTTCTGTGGTCTAAAAAGGCATTTTAAGGCCTTTAAACGCTTCTAACGCCTAGAAAACGCATTTTAATTTTCTGTGGTCTAAAAAGGCATTTTAAGGCCTTTAAACGCTTCTAACGCCTAGAAAACGCATTTTAATTTTCTGTGGTCTAAAAAGGCATTTTAAGGCCTTTAAACGCTTCTAACGCCTAGAAAACGCATTTTAATTTTCTGTGGTCTAAAAAGGCATTTTAAGGCCTTTAAACGCTTCTAACGCCTAGAAAACGCATTTTAATTTTCTGTGGTCTAAAAAGGCATTTTAAGGCCTTTAAACGCTTCTAACGCCTAGAAAACGCATTTTAATTTTCTGTGGTCTAAAAAGGCATTTTAAGGCCTTTAAACGCTTCTAACGCCTAGAAAACGCATTTTAATTTTCTGTGGTCTAAAAAGGCATTTTAAGGCCTTTAAACGCTTCTAACGCCTAGAAAACGCATTTTAATTTTCTGTGGTCTAAAAAGGCATTTTAAGGCCTTTAAACGCTTCTAACGCCTAGAAAACGCATTTTAATTTTCTGTGGTCTAAAAAGGCATTTTAAGGCCTTTAAACGCTTCTAACGCCTAGAAAACGCATTTTAATTTTCTGTGGTCTAAAAAGGAATTTAAACGCTTCTAACGCCTAGAAAACGCATTTTAATTTTCTGTGGTCTAAAAAGGTATTTTAAGGCCTTTAAACGCTTCTAACGCCTAGAAAACGCATTTTAATTTTCTGTGGTCTAAAAAGGTATTTTAAGGCCTTTAAACGCTTCTAACGCCTAGAAAACGCATTTTAATTTTCTGTGGTCTAAAAAGGCATTTTAAGGCCTTTAAACGCTTCTAACGCCTAGAAAACGCATTTTAATTTGCTGTGGTCTAAAAAGGCATTTTAAGGCCTTTAAACGCTTCTAACGCCTAGAAAACGCATTTTAATTTGCTGTGGTCTAAAAAGGCATTTTAAGGCCTTTAAACGCTTCTAACGCCTAGAAAACGCATTTAAATTTTCTGTGGTCTAAAAAGGTATTTTAAGGCCTTTAAACGCTTCTAACGCCTAGAAAACGCATTTTAATTTTCTGTGGTCTAAAAAGGCATTCTA
>NW_026882334.1:0-39844 GCF_032173495.1 Musca vetustissima
GAGTAAATTTTTCAGTTAAAAAAAAAGAATATTGAAGTAGAAGAAATAAATATTTCTAAACAATTTTGTTATGATTTTTATACCCTTCACCACACTGTGGTACAGGGTATTATGTCTTTGTGCATATGTTTGTAACAGGCAAAAGGAAACGAGATAGACCCATGGTTCCTTTTGAGAATATGTATAATCACTTTTTAAGTCGATTTATGCATGTCCGTCCGTCTGTCTGTCTGTCTGTCCATGTATTTTTGTGAGCAAAGTACAGGTCGCATTTATGATCCGATATGGATGAAAATTGGCACAGTTCATTTGTTTGGCCCAAGGACGAACCCTATTGAAATTGGGAAAAATCGGTTCAGATTTAGATATAGCTCCCATATATATTTTCGCCCGATTTAATGGAAACGGTCCCTATATATCTTTCGATTTGCACGAAATTTAGTACAGGCTAATCAATTAGGCCTAGAATGATATCTGCCAAGTTTCGTGAAAATCGGTCCAGATTTAGATATAGCTCCCATATATAGTTTCGTCCGATTTAATGTAAATGGTCCTAAAGTCCCTATACATCTTTTGATTTGCACGAAATTGTGCATAACGTACTGAATTGAGCCTAAAATGATATCTGCCAAGTTTCATGAAAATCGGTCCTGATTTAGATATAGCTCCCATATATAGTTTCGTCCGATTTAATGTAAATGGTGCCCCAAAGTCCCTATATATCTTTCGATTTGCACGAAATTTGGTACAGCCTAATCATTTGGGTCTAGAATGATGGCTGGCAAGTTTCGTGAAAATCGGTCCAGATTTAGATATAGCTCCCATATATAGTTTCGTCCGATTTCGTGTAAATGGTGCACCAAAGTCCACATATATCTTTCGATTTGCACGAAATTTGGCTTACTGAATTTAGTACAGAATGATGTGTGCCAAGTTTTTGTGAAAATCGGTTGACATTTAGATAGAGCTTCCATATATTATAGATTGATTTTTTAGAAATTGACGCACCAAGGGACCAATATATGGCTGATAGGAAAAAAACTTACTGAAATTAGTGTAACCTAACCTGTGATTAGTTTCGTTGAAATCGGTTCATATTTGGATATAGCTTCCATATATATTTTCACCCGATTTTAAGTAAATTGGGCATCAAATTCCTCATGTTAGTCAGATTGGCACCAATTTTTGCACAACGTACAAAATTGAGCATAGAATTACGTAGTTGCGTTTTCTAGAAGTACAGACATAGCCCAACGAATGACCTATTGATATTTTTTTGAAGTCGATTTACATACTTTTGTCCCATTGTAACAAACGAATGACATGTTTATGGATAGATCTAAGTCGATTCACATTTAGATAAATATCACATATTTTATTTCATCCAATTTCATGTTATTAGCCCTGTTTAATATACTCATAGTGGTGAAGGGTATCATATAGTCGGCCCCGTCCGACTTTACTACTTTCCTTACTGGTTTTAATTAAATCTCCGATTTACCAAAATTTGAGTGATTTGAGTCATTAAATAAAAATAATTAATCTATTTTTGTATATAAATGACCAGTGTAATTAATTTTTTAAGATTGAATTAATCATTTAACAAATGTCATAATCACAGACGTAATATTTGAATGCACATGTTAAAAAGTGGAAAGAACTAATAAATGAACCAAAGAATTAATTAATTAGTTGCACAATTAATAAGTCAATTAGTAAAAACATTAAGCCATCATATAATACCAAAACAAGGAAATAAAGAAATTTGTTATATCTGTCACAAAAATATACCTCAATGCAAACTGTTGAATAAAGAACATTAATTACTTTGATTTGTATTTATTTAATTTGCAACAAAAGGAAAGGAGGTATATCCATACTTACTTTTGAGGATATATGTACCTGGAATCAGTTTGCAGTCGATTTAGGCATGTCCGTTTGTTCATGTAGTACAAGGACGGTTCGGAAACTTCTTAGCCTATCAATGAAAGAGAATAGTTAGAATATTATCTCCTGAAACTTCAATACACTTAGTCCAACAATTTTCTAGCAATTTTATCCCTAGATTAAAATAGTTTTCCTCGAGGTCTTCAAAATAGTGGTTTACAACTGTAATTGCATCTTCATTCGAGGTAAAACGCTTCCCAGAAAGAATTTTTTTAGATATGGAAACAAGTAAAAGTCAGTTGTAGGTAAATCAGGAGAATAAGGTTTTTACCTTTTTACAGATAGGTGTTTTACCTTTTTACAGATAGTCAATCAATAAGCTACCTTTGGAGTCCCAAAAACCCGTTGCCATAAACTTACCAGCCGATTGAAATGTTTTTGCCTTCTTTGGGCCACTTCCTCCAGCTTCAGTCCATTATTTGGATTGTTCTTTTGTCTCTGGAGTATAGTGGTGGATCCATTTCTCATCAACAGTTATGAAACGACGCTTAAAAGCAATTTTATTTCGCTTAAAACGATCCAAACTAGCTTGAGAAATCTTCATTCTTATGCGTATTTGATCGAGTGTTAACAAATGCGGCAACTATCTTAATGAAAGCTTTTTCATCTATAGTTCATCACCCAAAATTAAATGGACTCGATCATTTGAGATACCCATTATATTAGCAATTTTACGCACTTTTATTCGTCGATCATTTAATACCATATCATGCACTTTGCCACTTTGTATATTCAGAACTTAGTGGCAAATGATATTTTATTGGTTATAGCGCAAATGACGCATTGCCCAGAATTTTACGACCGATAATATAAACATTTATAACCGATAATATAAAAATTGTCATTGAAAATTGCAGGTAAAATAATCAAAGTTGACTTTTACCAACGTAGGATGCTGATGATATAAGTCTTTATTTTTATTCTCCAAAACCAAAAATGATCAATATTTGTCCACATTTTGACCCTAAAAAGTGGACCAAATTGCCTGCAGTTTAGTATTTTGAATTCTCAATGGGTAATAATAATTTGATTAATACAATAAAAAATGAATTCTATTTACGATCCGGAATCAGCGTCCCCGAATGTATTTCTCTATTTCTTTCTCGCTAATTATGATAAATAAATGGATATCTGACCCATAGTGTGATGTACATTTTTTGTTTTTGGTTTAAGTGAAGTTAATACTGAAAAATATTGAATTTCTGACATTTTGTAGAGGGCTTCAAAGGCAATGAATATATATTAATGGTACATTTATATATTACCAAAGTGTGTTGTTCTAAATTACCTAATATAGATAATATATTTAATACACACAATGTAAATAGTGGTTTAAGGTTAACAAATGTACATACAAACAAAAATTACTCAGTTAATTTATTACATAACTAGCATATACCCGCTACTTCGTTAGCGAATGTGGCTAACATTTAAACATGTATTAACATATTATTTTATTATTACAGAAAACTGTATATGTCAGAAAAACTAAACATTCCACACATTAATAACGACCATAAATTGAATTTGAGTACCATTTAGTACCAAATTTCATGATTCAATTCAAATTGTACCTAATTTAGTACATAATGGTACAAATTTCCAAAACATCTTACATACACCAATCCTTCAACTCCACAGTGATCCTAAATCCAAGTTTCCGGGTTCCAACTCTATCGGTTCACCCACAATTCAAATTGTACCAAATTTAGTACACAGTAGTACCAATTTCCAAAACTTCCAACATACCCCAATCCTACACCCCCACACTGATCCTTAATTAAAGTTATAGGCTTCCAACTCTATCAGTTCACCCACAATTCAAATTGTACCAAATTTAGTACACATTAGTAATAATTTCTAAAACTTCCTACATATCTCAACTTTACACCTCAACAGTGATCCTGACTGCAAATTTCATGATTCTAGCTCTATTGGTTCTCCTAAAATTCAAATTGTACCAAATTTAGTACCGTTTAGTCCACATAAGTATTATTTTCTTATACTGAATCCTGACCCCAATCCCACACACCTACAGTGATCCTAACATCAAATTTCATTGTTTCCGTTTATCGGTTCACCCAAAATCCAAACTGTACCGATTATGGTACGATTTAGTACTTTTCGTACACACAAGTAACAACTTTCTAAAAATTCCAATCCTGCACTCCGACGGTACTTTTAATTTCAAATTCCAGCATTCCAGCTCGATTTGTACCAAATATAGAACCATATAGTACTTTTCGTACACATGAGTACACGCTTTAAATGGACCCTACTTCTCAACCATAATTCACACTCCAAATTTCAAGTTTTTAGCGCTATGCGTTCAAATTCTACAGAATTGTACCAAATTTAGTACATTTGCTTACTTTTCGGATAGTTATAGTTCGAATTTCCAAAAATCCTTTGGTACATCTATTCTACACTTCATCAACGACCACCAAACCAAATTTCATAGTTCTAGCTTCACCGGTTCGCCAAATACAAATGGTATCACATTTAGTACTTTTCGTACCATTCTACTACGATTTTCTAGCTATATATGTCACCCTTGGACCAAGAGTGACCCTCACCCAACATTTCAAGATTCTTGCTTGGGCGTTGGTGAATCGTTAAATCAGTCAGTCAGTAAATCACTTTACTCTTTTATTAGTATAGATTGATTTTGTACCAAAAATAGTACCATATAGTACTTTTCGTACACATGAGTACACGCTTTTCAAACTCTCCTCACATCGACCCTAATTCTCAACCTTAATTTGCATTCCAAATTTCAAGTTTTTAGCTCAATCCACACACATGCTACGAAATTGTACCAAATTTAGTACATTTCAGTACTTTTCGGATACTTATAGTTTGAATTTCCAAAAAGTCCTTTGCTACATCTATTCTACACTCCATCAGTGACCCTCAATCCAAATTTCAGATTTCTAGCTCTACTGGTTCGCCAAATACAAATGATACCATATTTAGTACTTTTTAGTACTTTTCGTACGGTTCTAGTACAAATTTCCAAAAACCCAGCCTTATCTGTCACATTTGGACCAAGATTGACCCTCACCCAAAATTTCAAGATTCTAGCTTCAGCCGTTTCGTCTGGGCGTTGATGAATCGTTAAATCAGTCTGTCATTCAATCACTTTACTCTTTTATTAGTATAGATTAACTGAGTTTACGCTTAATGGTTTAATGAATACGTCCGGAAGTCAATTAGCAACAAGAAACATAACATTTTAAAGTCTTGCAAAACAATCTTGCATTTTTCATTTCATGTACATTGACTCCAATCTATAAAGCGTTGATGAATTGTTAAATAGTACACGGTAGCGTATGTACCAATATTTCATTTTGTCATATATTATCCATACGCATAATTAACAGTTGAATTTATAAGCGTACTAATCCTACGTTAAACCCTTAATGAATCTATGTCTACAATTTCACAGAGAACGAGTTTGGAAATGCTCAATTTTAGATATGTAATATATTCTAAATGTATTTCAGTAATGTCTTACACATTTTTGGAATCTGAAATGAAAAAAATGTACATAAACATCTCATCTCAATCTCAATATATATAAAAATTACATGTTTGTTCGTGATCGCTAAACTCGAAAACTACTGCACCGATTTGGACCAAATTGTATGTACATGCTCTATGGGGCGTGAGGAGTGTTTCTGTGTAGTTTGAAGTTCATCCGACAGATGGGGCAACATTTAGTTTTTTTGTGGTTTTTCACCATAATTCAAGAACTACTGCACCGATTTTGACCAAACTTTACGTATATGCTCTATGGAGCGTGAGTAGTGTTTTTGTGTTTAATTTTAAGTTCGTCCGACAGATGGCGCGATATATAGCTCCTTTGAGTTTTTCCCGATTAGAGATTGAATGCTTAATCGGCGTTTGCCGACGTTAAGTATTCCGAAACCGACTCATACATAACCTGTTTTCGTGAAGACCCGTGGGAGTCAAACGAAAAAAGAATAACTTATCAAATTGAAGCACAATTAATATAAATTCTAGAATTGTAAAGTAAATCATCAATTGAGAACGGCAGCATCGATTTGACTCAAAATTTCTTTCAGTTGTCTATAATTGAAATGGGAAGGCTTTCATGGAAGAACATTTTGAGAAAAATCCACGAAAATCTTGCAAAACATATTTTGAAGGAACGGCTGGACAGATTTTCCTACCATATACCATAAAGTGATACTATACCGACAATTTACAGAGAAGTTCCTTATCCTACATGAAATACAGAAATAAAGGTAATGTAAACGGTATTTGTTGCTACTTTCAAAGTACATAAAATCGTACCATGCCAAAATATGGACCAAATATAAGGAAGCTTAAAAACGCATAATAATGGTGAGCCAATTGTTTACATTATAAAACCAACACATGGCATATATCCCACACGATATCCGAATCATTGGCTGAAACTTGAACGTATTCTAAATAGGAAATAAAACCAGCTTTATTTGTGAAAAAATACAATACATATACATAAGATATACCAAAATGTCCATTACAAATAACTCAAGAATTTAGCTATCTATGGAAGGTATTATTGAAAATTTTATTATATTCGGGATGTATATCGCTAATTTGCTGCAAGACAGGTTTATTTAAATAAACGATTTTGTAGAAAATGCGTTTTAAATTTTCAATTTACTCACACCTTCTATGGGACACAGAAACTTATACAGCTTCTCAATTAGAGTGTGTAAGAGATATTTATATGAATTTTTTACACTACATGATGTCTATTATAGTGAACAATCGTGCATCATTAACCCGTTTTACCAAAGAAAATTTTGAGAAAAGCATAAAAAGTCGGAGATTGGAGTAACTGAACACAACACACCTTTTATAGGACTTACGAATCGTATGTGATCAAAATAGGAATAGTAATTATCTTTTGAGATAAGAGTAGTTAGATCAAAATTTTACCTGAAAAATGTTTGGTGGAATAAGTTCGATCAATTTATAAACTGAAATACCACACATACTGACATAATTTAATAATTAACAATAACAATATTAATTAATATACTGGAGCATCAGTAAATTAAAGTTTACCGCCATGAGGAAAATATTATGCATATTTTTTGATTGTGGAAATTTGATGTATATATTTTGGTAAATAGCTTCTGAAATATATTTTCCATGAATTTAATTTTTACCAACCCCATATTGATGCAATTCTGGTAAGGCAAAACAACGTTTGCTAGTTTTAAATATTTATTATTATTTATAGTTATATATGGTCGATTTCCAAACGATTTAAATTAAGTATTGCATGATCAATTGTGATTCGACGACATAGTGTTTTTCAGTAACTCAATAATTTAATGTAATATTGTTTCTGTCATTTGTCATAAAACACTTTTGTGGTTAATTTCGAACCACATATGTTAAAATTAATATCTGCATTGGCAAAAGCAAATTTTTATAGCAACACATTACATATTTAATTTGAGGTGCAATGTGTGAATTTTACGGATATATTATTTTAATAACAATTAAATACGAGGATGTTATTATTCTGTCGTATACATAACGTAATTAAAATGTACAATATTGCACATGCATTGTTACTACTCCTAGGATGTTTGGTATTAAAAATGTATCGGTCTACTTTTTGGTATTGGCTCCATATGGCGGTACCCAAACCTATTCAGTGTTTTGAGTTTTCATTGGGAAACACATCTTCTTATATGGGTCTTCTTCTAAGGATAGCCTCTAAGGTACCCTCCAAATTTCGTTATTTTGGGGAGTTTGAACACGTTTTTTACCATCTTGGCTTTAATTCAGTATCGATAATCTTCACGACATTGTGATACAGGGTATTATGTCATTGTGTAAATGTTTGCTACATGCAAAAGGAAATATGATAAATCCATGGTTACTGAATAACTTTTGGCCTCGATTTATGCATGTCTGTCCATCTATCCGTCTGTCCATTTAAAATTGTAAACAAAGTAAAGGTCGCATTTTTGCTACGAATGAGATGACATTTAGCACATCTCTTCCATATCGAAATCGGTTCAAACTTAGATAAAGTTCCCATATACAGGTTTCCGATTACACAACAGTTCACCCATGTCACTATGTTTATCCGATTGCGACAAAAATTTGAACTCGTACTGAATTAAATGTGAATTGAAATATGTGATGTTTTGCTTTAATCGGTCCAATAGTCCCCCACAGTCCCAATGTTTGGACGATTAACACAAAAACTTGTGCAGTATACCAAATTTAAGGCTAGAATGAAATGAGTAATGTTTTGTCGAAATCGGTTAAGATTTATGTGTCGATTATTTCGGAATTGCTGTTGACCGTCGGTCTTTACGGAAACCAGGTGGTAGCAGAAAATACGCCTTAAAGCTAAAATGAGCAGTTGATTGAGCATTTCTCTAAACATAAATATCTACTTACGGTACGGATGGTAGTTCTAATGGATTGGATTTATCTCTTGAATGCCTTCTAATAGATACCACACTTACACATCATTTTCGAAACAGTATTATCGACGGCAACAGAGAAAAGTTGATATTCATAATGTTATGTTTTATTTCAGTGGCGATGCAACTGGCAACTGGAGTTTGGTTGCTTTCCATAATCGACCCATTATATATAGTTCCTATATATGTATATATTTTCGTTCGATTTTATGTAAATGGTGCACCAACATTTTAAAGTTGATCCGATTGAGACGATATTTGGAAAGCGTACCATATTGAGTCTAAAAATATATTTTTATTGTATATCTATAAAATTGCTTTACGCCTACTAGAGTACATATATACATACATATGTCGGTTTAGGTAATTTAAAGGTTTTGGTCAGGCTAAGAGTCTTGTTAACAACAGAATCTGTTAACAAATAAGAGTAGTATAATGTTAAAATAATAAACGTTAGTGCCAGTGAATATTACCACAGTCCTATAAATGGCGAACATTGAACATGAAAATAAATTCCCAAAACTCGGTTTTATTTGTTTCAATTTTTCATTTCTCAATTTCAGGCAAATTGTTTATTTTTGTTGACATCTGACAGTAATGGCTATGAAATAGCATTACCTTATTGCTTTGCTATGACCGAAGATGGTTTTGGCCAATAAAAAGAAAATCAAGTGAAATTTATTGGTACATCAGTTGCTTATTTGTTGACTTTTATGGCTGACTTTTATGTCACATGATTTTTGCACGTTACGAGTAAATTTTTGAATCATTTTATGTACTACATGGGATAATGGAATTTAATTTTGTTTTCATGAAGAATGAAAAATAGAAGCTATATATAGAAGTGATATATCTGCGTGAAAAATTGTATGTGAAATGTTTTTTTTGTAGTTTATAAATAACTGAAATAAAAAACCAGTAATGAAAGTGGTGAAGTCGGACTGGGCCGACTATATAATACCCTTCACCACTTTTGATATATGGTACATATGTATCCTTACACTTGCAACGCCAATGTTCCTTTGAAGGAATGTCTTTCTGCAACCTGTGGTAAATTTAATTTCATTCGGGCCGATTTAGAGTCATCTGCGTACCATGGGCCAAATTTATGGAAAACGATTTATAGTAAAATTGATACACGCTATTCAGTACGCCGCACTGTTAAAAATTTAACTTCAATCTGACACCCGTTCGAAATACATATGGAAGCTATGGCTGTATCTGCTCCAATTTCAACGAAACGCAATAACGTCATTCAAGTCCCAATTTGATACGTTGTGCAAAATTTCGTGTAAATAGGACAAACATTAAGAGCTTGGTGTACCATTTATGTAAAATCGGATGTACATATATCATTTGGGAGCTATATCGAAATCTGAACCGATTTTTTTCAAAGTTTAACGCATTTCTTGCAAATCGAAGGATGTATAGGGACTTTGGTGCACGATTTACATAAAATCGGACGAAAATATATATGGGAGATTTCACGAAACTTAACACACATCACTCTAGACTTTATGCAATACGCTATGCCAAATTTCGTGCAAATCAAAGGATACATAGGGACTATGGTGCACAATTTACATAATATCGGACGAAAATATATATGGAGCTATTTATAAATCTGAACCGATTTTCACGTATCTTAATACTCATCGTTATAGACTTAATTCTGTGCACTATGCCAAATTTCGTGCAAATCGAAAGTTATATAGGGACTTTGGTGCACCATTTTCATAAAATCGGACGAAACTATATATGAGAGCTATATCTAAATTTGAACCGATTTTCCCGAAATTTAGCACTTATCATTTTGGACTCAATTCATTACGCTGTGCCAAATTTCGTGCAAATCGAAGGATATATAGGGAATTTGGGGCACCATTTACATAAAATCGGATGAATATATATATGGGAGCTTTATCGAAATCTGAACCAAATATTCTCTCTATCAATAGGGTTCGTCCTTGGGCCAAACAAATGAGCTGTGCGAAATTTTATCCAATTTTTTGTATATTCTCAAAAGGAACCATGGGTCTATCTCGATTCCTTTTGCCAAACATTACAAACATATGCACAAAGACATAATACCCTGTACCACAGTGTTATGAAGGGTATAATGAAAGCAATAATATGGTATAGTTCTCATGCAAAGTTTCCCGATTTGCGATAGTCTATCGTATGAAAATATTCATGCCAAAACTTTTCGTACGGTTTCGCTTTCTTTCATAGTGGTTTGTGTTATTTTTACTACTTTATTTAGTGTTTTAAAACATATTAGGTTCGGTCTAGACGAACTTATATCTTTCAGACCTATTTGTAATAAACGTAGCATAAATAAGGCAATATAACTATTCGTTTCCATTACATCATGTAATGTGGTATAGTTTCCTGGCAAAAAGTTTACAATAAATACAGCCATGCTGCCTGTCAGGCTTCGTCCTTTATAAAACAATAGCGGAAGTCATATGCATGTCTGCGCGAAGGGATTACAAAGAACAAAGCAGTTAAATGTTTAGAAAAAAATATAATACCAAGAAGAATATGGCGACCCATCCTTCATATGTCATGGCTGGTGCTCATTTCCTTATTGCAATTAAAAATTGCAATTAAAATTAAAAAAAAAATTAGGCAGTTCTTTGTTTGCAATAATGCATGGACACACATACGGGCACAACAAAGGTCACACATACGGCACCGTTATATCGGGCTTTACCTAAATAGTTCACCCAATGATAAGACAATAATATACAAATATTCCAAAATTGGGGGAACCGATAAATGGGGCCTATCCCACCTTCGAACTTGACCTGCCTGCGAAAAACGATGCTGTGCAAAATTTTAGCTTTGTATTTCTATTTATCCGTAAGTTTTTGTGACATGACACACTTCTCATTAAATCGAACGAACATATATGGGCAATAATGCCAATTTTTTAACATAGCTGAAGCGGAGGTTCACCCCTTTATAACTCGGGAATTATTTAATTATATGAAAAAAAAGTGAATAGTTTTGGGTTAATTTATCTGTCATTGCAAACTGTTCATGATATTGACCTCCAAACTTGTAAAAAATGTAAAAAAATTTGTAAAAACAGATTGAGGCGAACAAGTTTTTTTATGTTCTCTATCGATTTATGATTAAGCCACTCATATCACAGTCTTCGTGTCAAAGTAAAACTAGAAGCCAACAAAATGGGGACTACGCCCCTTCTGTATCTGTTTTCAAAATTTTAACTGCATCTACCTTTAATTGATGCTGACCTTTTAAAGCTCGATTTTGAAAGTTTTTTGAATTTTATTTCTAGTTTTAATGGGCAAACAGGAATTTCTAAAAATGGATTATTTAATAATTGTAGTCGCGAATCTGAGTAATTTGATATATATTTTGTATATGTTTTATGCACAGCTTCAGAGTAATACTCATCCGAAGGTGAACATTTTGTGCGATCTTATTTCTAAAAAACCTATTTTTCGGGCCAATTTTTTAGATCTGTCAACTGAATATATGAGTACCCGCGATCAGTAAGGTTTTTTAGGTTTCGGATGATATAAAATCTTTTTTGTGAATATATATATATATATGGGCAATATTGCCAATTTTTTAATATTCCATTTTCAAAAAATCGGTTTTTTTGTTTTTGTGGCACATTAGTGATTTTTGGTACACATATAGAGAAAAATGTTCTGACTCCAAAACCGTTCGCGATCAAATTTTTGGTTGATGCGCGCAAAAGTTATCGAGGTTTTAATTTTGGGCATAAGAAAAAATCTTAAAATTACGCCGTTTATTATATTGACCAAAAACGTTGATATATATCTTCTTCCGTAAAATAAGAATATGAATACATTATAATAATCGCGATAAAGTTGCACATCTTCGCGAAATATGAGAAAAATAATAAAAATGTAGAGGATTACGTCAATATTTTCATAATATTAATGACATACACACACCTAAAAATTAATTTAAAAATATCTACATAATCTAAACACCATGATGAATCAAATGATATCAAAATCACACAAGTCCGTGTAGCGATTTGTAAATCACAGCGACAATAAAACAAGATATTGAGGAAAAATATTTGTTTTTGGTTCGAAAAAATAATGTCATCATATTTATTTTTTTAATTGTATACAAGAAATTTCAGAAAAAAATGTTGGGGTTATTCTGCTATTTTACCCGAATTTCGCCGAAAAATTGACATATATAAAAATAATCTCATTTTTTTGTGCAAGTATGCACCTAGCGTATTATAGCAAGACCCTTCCGATAAATCTTAGGGTTTTATAAATAGGAATAAATCTTAAAATAAAATAATATTATGAAATATACATTTTAAATTGCGTGTAAATCGCGTAATTCTCAAAATCATTTGATGCGCATGTGGTTTCCAGGAAGTACTGAAGTTTATTTTCCAATCCATATATATTTTGCGAAATTTCATTTGACGGCTAAGATGTGCCGCACGTTACATTGAGGTACCCAAAAAATCGTAAAACGCGAATAATTTCCGAAAACTCCATATGCCATTAACGCGCATCCGATTTCGGTGTGCACCCTAAAAAAATACATCGATCTATACAATTTCAATGCGGTCCATTAAAAACCATGGATGTGCCATCACAATTTATTTTTGAGATAAATTGCGTACATCTCTCTTTCGGCTGAAGTTTTTAAAGTTCTCTTTTCGAAAAAGATCAAAATCCGTATGAGGTCTTTTATTGAATCGGAAATGATACACTGAAAACGCAAATAAATCCGCGATATTTTCAAAAACATTTTTTGCCAAATTTCGTGTTTTTGGAAGGCCAGTTCCCGCCGTTCTAGTAGATGGATTTTCACGAAGAAGATTTTATATCATCCGAAACGTAAAAAACCTTATTGATCGCGGGTACCAATATCATTCAGTTGACAGATCTAAAAATTTGGCCCGAAAAATAGGTTTTTTACAAATTTGATCGCACAAAATTCGCACCTTCGGATGAGTATTACTCTGAAGCTGTGCATACTACATACACAAAATACATATCAAATTACGCAGATTCGCGACTACAATAATCTTATAATCGATTTTTGGATATTCCTGTTGGCGTATTAAAGCTAGAAGTAAAATTCAAAAAACACTCAAAATCGAGCTTCAAAATGTTAGCATCATTTAAAGGTAGATGCAGTTAAAATTTTGAAAAATGATACATAAGGGGCGTAATCCCCATTTTGTTGGCTTCTAGTTTTATTTTGACACGAAGACCGTGCAATGAGTGGCTTAGTCACAAATCGATGGAGAACATAAAAAAACTGGTTCGCCTCAACCTGTTTTTACACATTTTTTTACATTAAAGTAGCCCATATATATGGGCAATATTGCCAATTTTTTAACATAGCTGAAGCGGAGGTTCACCCCTTTATAACTCGGGAGTTACTTAAGCATATGAATAAAAGGGAATAGTTTTGGGTTAATTGATCTGTCGTTGCAAACTGCTCATGATATTGACCTCCAAACTTTATTTTGGTGGAAGCTGTGTCTACTTTAATGAAAAAAATGTGTAAAAACAGGTTGAGGCGAACCAGTTTTTTTATGTTCTCTATCAATTTGAGACTAAGCCACTCATTGCACGGTCTTCGTGTCAAAATAAAACTAGAAGCCAACAAAATGGGGACTACGCCCCTTATGTATCATTTTTCAAAATTTAAACTGCATCTATCTTTAAATGATGCTGACATTTTGAAGCTCGATTTTGAGTGTTTTTTGAATTTTACTTCTAGCTTTAATACGCAAACAGGAATATCCAAAAATCGATTATAAGATTATTGTAGTCGCGAATCTGCGTAATTTGGTATGTATTTTGAGTATGTAGTATGCACAGCTTCAGAGTAACACTCATCCGAAGGTGCGAATTTTGTGCGATCAAATTTCTAAAGAACCTATTTTTCGGGCCAAATTTTTAGATCTGTCAACTGAATGATATGGGTACCCGCGATCAATAAGGTTTTTTACGTTTCGGATGATATAAAATCTTCTTCGTGAAAATCCATCTAATAGAACGGCGGGAACTGGCCTTCCAAAAACACGAAATTTGGCAAAAAATGTTTTTGAAAATATCGCGGATTTATTTGCGTTTTCTGTGTATCATTTCCGCTTCAATAAAATACCTCATACGGATTTTGATCTTTTTCGAAAAGAAATCTTTAAAAACTTCAGCCGAAAGAGAAATGTACGCAATTTATCTCAAAAATAGATTGTGCTGGCACATCCATGGTTCTTAATGGACCACATTGAAATGGTATAGATCGATGTATTTTTTTAGGGTGCACGCCGAAATCGGTTGCGCGTTAATGGCATATGGAGTTTTCGGAAATTATTCGCGTTTTACGATTTTTTGGGTACCTCAATGTAACGTGCGGCACATCTTAGCCGTCAAATGAAATTTCGCAAAATATATATGGATTGGAAGATAAACTTCAGAACTTCCTGGAAACCGCATGCGCATCAAATGATTTTGAGAATTACGCGATTTACACGCAATTTAAAATGTATATTTCATAATATTATTTTATTTTAAGATTTATTCCTATTTATAAAGATATATATCAACGTTTTTGGTCAATATAAAAAACGGCGTAATTTTAAGATTTTTTTCTTATGCCCAAAATTAAAACCTCGATAACTTTTGCGCGCATCAACCAAAAATTTGATCGCGAACGGTTTCGGAGTCAGAACATTTTTCTCTATATGTGTACCAAAAATCATTGATGTGCCACAAAAACAAAAAAGCTGATTTTTTGAAAATGGAATATTAAAAAATTGGCAATATTGCCCATATATTCTTCATCAGTATAAAATGATATGCAATACTTAAGATAAAGCTTTGAAGCTTATATTGCTAATATTCCTAATTCCTACGAGCCTACGTTCAAATATTCGGTATTATGGGAACACTTTCCAAAGAGTTTCGATATCAAAAATCGGGACGACTGAATTAAACTTCTTATATCACTTTTTGCATTGCATGTCAAAGTTTAACAACCATATTACAGGATTAAATGCCGGAATACTCCGAAATAATGGCAACAAGTCAATTTTTTTTTTAAATTTCATTCCCGGAACAATGGATGTTCCAATACTAAATTTTGAAAATTCTACTTAGAACTCAGTCCATCAACTACAACTGAGTACTGAGGAATATAATTCAACACTCCTTCGAAAAATCGCCGGTTTTTTATGTAATTCTCAAGTAAATTATAATCTCCTACGGATCATCAACTTTGAAAAATTACAATAACGGAAGACTTAAGACTGCAACTGGAAAATGTCAGTTCATAATTTCTTCCCGATCGGACAAATTTTGGATATTTTGTGTACCTCTGACAGAAAATCGGATGAGCTATATCTAAATTTGAACCGATTACAAAAAACCTAACACTATTTAGTCTATACTCAAGGCTGTGCAAAATCGCGTGTCATTCACACAAACGTGAGTCTTTGTGGCACCAACGTTAAATCGGCTAAAGAATTCATATATCTGAACCGACTTCCTCAAATTTCTATAGTGGCCTTATGCCAAATAAATGAGATGATCTTAATTTAAATAAATTCAATATAATCTACTTTTATAATATTCCAAAGATAATAAAACAATTCACACACAAATACCACAGGGGAATTCTTAAGAACGTATATTCCGTAGCATATAATAAACCGAAAATAGGAATTACCAGTCAAAATAATCTCACCGTCTGTAATTATGCATGCCAATAGGTAAAAAGCAATCCAAGCATAATTGCCAAAATGGTTAATCCATTTTAAAATAAAATTTACCTGTGATGGAATATGGCGCCCAATATATTTTAGGTAGAAACATATAAATACTCAGTAGATGCTAGGTAAGAAATGTATTTATTCTTTAGCAGTGGTTGAAAGAAGTTGTAAATTGTTTTCTAATTACTCATAATTTAAAAATTTACATTATATACTAATTTGTAAATAGTTTATTTTCAGGAATATTCTCGTAATGTAAAATCCAAGATATACAACCGGATTCAAAATGGAAATAACAAATTTATTTTAATAAAGAAGCACTTCTGGCATTTACTAAATGAATACTTCGGAACTTGGGTTTGAATACCTAACACCAACTACAACTTTGTTGAAAAAAATCGCCTCTGATGGACATTTGTTCGGAATTATCATCAAAATTAATAATACAGATTACTCTCAGAAAATATTTTTTTCTCACTAAATACTAAATCATGAAAATATGATATCAAATACTTTTGATTTTACTTTGAGAAATTTTAGATAAATTCATTCAACAAAACATTTTTTATCAAAATATATGATAGCTGTCTTAGAAAATGTTGGAGGGTTGGAAATGTTCTTTAAATATTTATCAGTTGTAGGTAAACATTCGGACGCCTTCGAGGATAAGAAAGTGGATGGTTATTATTGCCGATAAAGAAACGACGAGGAAGGCGATAAACACGAACATTTTTTGCCAGTAAAAAAACAGTTCTCGGTGGGGTGGTGTGGTTAGTTCAATTAAAACCATCACCGTAGATGTACGTTGCTCGTCGTGGTCTCAGTTTCTGATTCGGCACTAACAAAAATGGTACTCAAAAGCTTGTGGACAATAAGTGTCCTCTATATGACAAGCTGGCATCCGGCAGCTACATACCAAGGACTTGAATCGGCGTCGTATGTGAGAAGCTCCAACATGATTCAACAACATGAAATTCATACATCGAAACGGCCATCTCCTGAAGAATATAACTCGCTACGCGACAATTTTTACCGCCACGAAGAGTCCAAAACTTTTGGAGCTGATGTAGAGTTGACTCCACGAGAGTTGGAAGCCAATCATACGATTATGACGACGGAATGATTGCTCCTCGTTTGTTTACTCCATCACAACACTTCTTCAAAGTCTTAGATGATATCAGACAATGGCCGCTCTTTAAATTAATTTCGAAGATGCCAAAAGGTGGAGTGCTGCACGCACATGATACGGCTTTGTGCAGTACCGAATTTCTTGTGAAGCTTACATATCGTGACAACTTTTGGGTTTGCTTTGATAATACAACGAAAACAATCGTCGGTTTAAGGTTTGCAAAGGTGAAGCCAGAGAAGAGCGATGCAGATGCTAATTGTACTTGGGATCTGATGTCAAAACTCCGAGAAGCCAATGGCACTGAGCACGTCGACCAATACCTTAGGGATCATCTGACAATGTATCCTGTGGAAAAATTCCCAGATAACAATGAAGCGTGGAAACGATTTATGAGTATTTTTCGCCTCTTAGCTGGTCTTTTGTTCTACGTTCCGGTTTGGGCCGATTACTATTACAATGCACTAGATGAGTTTTATGCCGACGGTGTTCAATATTTGGAATTCCGTTCCACTTTGCCGTCGTTATATGACTTGGATGGCAACGAGTATCCTGAAATCTATACGGTCAGTGTTTACAAAGAAACTTTGGACAAATTTATGGCGGCAAACCCAAATTTCATTGGATCAAAATTAATTTATGCTCCAACACGTAACATAAACAACGATGGTATGGAGCATTTTATAAAGACCTGTATCGAAATTAAGGCAAAATACCCTGACTTTGTGGCGGGCTTTGATTTGGTGGGTCAAGAGGAACCCGGTCGGCCACTGAAGGATTTTATTCCGCAACTACTAAGTATGCCCGATAATATTGATGTCTTTTTCCATGCCGGCGAAACCAATTGGTATGGTTCTGTCGTCGATGAAAACCTCATTGATGCCGTTCTACTCGGAAGCAAACGAATTGGACATGGTTTTGCTTTGGTTAAACACCCATTGGTGCTGCAAATGGTAAAGGAGCGAAATATTGCCATTGAAGTGAATCCCATATCGAACCAGGTACTTCAACTTGTGTCGGACTTCCGCAATCATCCATGTGCACATTTGTTCGCCGACAGATGACCCATCGTTTTGGAAGGCTACTCCATTATCGCATGATTTCTATATAGCTTTCTTGGGCATTGCATAAGCCCACTCCGACTTGAGACTTCTCAAAAAATTGGCAATGAACTCGATCAACTACAGTTCCCTTTCACCGGAGCAGAAAATCGTAGCTCTGCAGAAGTGGCAAGCTCAGTGGGATGTATTTATTGCTGATGTCGTCAGTGGTGACAATGACAACAAGAACTACAACACACAAAGAAGATTTTTAGATATTTTCAAATATGTATTGATTTAGTTCAATCCAAAAAAATTGTGAAAATATATAAATAAATTACCAACATTTTCTCCACAAATTTAATTTGTTTCTAAAATTTAAAAATATATACATATGTATATGATAATTTTTTTTTATTCCAAAAGAGGAAAATAGAAAATTATGTTACAAATATAGTGAGGTGGAAAAATATATTTAATTTTCGAATAAATTCGAAATGGTTTGCATTTAACACTAGTTTTCATTAAAAGGATTGTTATGTATTCAAATCATAAAAAATATATTTAAATTCTGATGGTAATACATTTTTCAATAAGTCTAAATAACAAAAAAGAAAAAATATATATTTTTTAATTTAAATTAATTTATTTTCGGCCGGACCGAACTTTGGATACCCTCAAGTCACTTGAAATTAATGTTCCAAATAGAGCTATACTATATCAATTGACCTTGCGAAGTGTGGTTAAAACTTCCCATGTAAACAAAAATGGGTGGGATACATCAATCAGGACCTAATTCAGTAAAATGCAAAATATTGTCTCGATAGGACATATATTGGGTTTTTGGTGCACTATTTAGATAAAATCGGCGAAACTATATATGGGAGCTATATCTAAATCTGAACCGTTTTTTTTTTGTTCAATTTCAGTTGAGTTGGCCAAATAAATGACATTTCGTCAAAATCGGATCATAAATGTAATCTGTACATTGCTCACAAAAATACATGGACGGACATGCAAAAATCAACTCAGAAATGATTCTATGCATATTCTCAAAAGGAAACATGGGTATATCTCGAGTCATTTTGCCTGTTACAAACATATGAACAAAGATATAATACACAGTGTGGTAAAGGTTAAAAATGGGGTTTTATGGGGACAACTCATAAAAGGGGCGAATAATAAATTAATAAACTTTGGGAGGGAGATTCGATACCAACTACGACCAAAAATACGAAATTACAGAGAATTCAGAATTCGCCCAAAACCCTCGAAATACCGAAAACTTGATGGTACTGTTATATGGGGGCTACAAGAAAAAGTGGACAAAAATCTACAAATATCTATATAGTGGAGAGATTTGGTGCCCAATAAAAACCTAATGCAGCAAGTTTCAGTGATTCAGTTGAAAAACGCGCACATATATGGGAGCTATACCTAAACGTGGATCGAAATAGCCCCATCTTCGAACTTTACCTGCCTGCACACAAAATACAACTCAAACAAAATTTTGGCATAGGGTCGGAAATGATTATTTCGATGAGTTACAAACGGAAAAAGAAACTTAATGTACTCTCCATACTATAGTGGAGGGTATATACACCAACTTAAATTTTGCGTATATTTTCTGGTAAAATAAAATAATTCGCAAATGCACTTACGCATTCTTATACCATAGACAAACGACAGCCTTAATTTGCATTAACAAATCATAAAAATAAGGATAATGTACAATTTAATTTGAATTAAGACTGTTAATGCAAATCAAGGCTGACGTCTGTCTAGGCTATTAGATTGCTTAGGATATTTAACTTATGGGATTGGTATGTTATTGTCATGCTTTTAGTTTAAATCCAGTAGGAAAAGCAGTAAAGTCGGACTGGGCCGACTATACACACCCTTACCATACCTTCACCACTTTGGGTATATTGTACATATGTATCCTTACAATTGCATGTCAATGTTATCTCGAAGGAAAAAACCCATGCCTTTCTGCAAACTGTGCTAAATTTAATTTTTTCGGACAGATTTTGAGTCGGCTTCGTACCATGTGACAAATTTATGGAAAACGATGTATAGCTAAATTGATGCACGCTATTCGGTACGTTGCACTGTTAAAAAATTAATTTCAATTAGATATCCGTTCGAAGTTCATATGAAAGCTATGGCTGTATCTGTAAATCAACAACGTCATTCATGTATCAATTTTATACATTGTGCAAAATTTCGTGTTAATCGGACAAACATTACGAGATTGGTGCACCATTTACCTAAATTCGGACGAATATATATGGGACCTATATCTAAATCTGAACCGATTTTTCCCCAATTTCAATAAGGTTCGTCCTTGGGCCAAATAAATGAGTTGCGCCAAATTTCATCTAAATCGGATCATAAATGCGATCTGTAATTTGTTCAGAAAAATACGTGGTCAGACAGACGGACGGACATACATAAATGGACTCAGAAAGTGATTCTATGCACAAATACATAATAATCTGTACCACAGTGTGGTGAAGGGTATAGAAATGCTGCTGTACAAAATTACTGAAACCAGCTCTATCATCGTCCGATACTGTTGTTATACAACCAAAATCATTAGAGACGGTTATTTCTTAGTTTGGTTTGAATCGGTATATATGTAGTTGTATGTTACAATAAGGATTTTAGTCGGTTATAACCGACTTTGGCTCCTTCCTTCCTAGTTTTCAGTTCTTGATTTATTCTTAGAAAATATACGAGTTATAATCTCTATAAATAGAGATGGTATTTACCGGGTAAATAACCAAGGGGTGGGTAAATACCGGGTAAATACCTATTTGCGGGTATTTATTTGGGTATTTACTATATTGAATCGGTAATACAACATCTTACACCCTATTTCCGGGTTTCTGTTATCAAATCGATTTAGAATGGACGGTTTTACGATACTTTAAACACGTAGGTAAATACTTGGGTAAATACCCGAGTTTTTACCATAAAATTGGGTATAAATCCATTAACTGTGGAACCATTTGACATAGGCGCCCAACATTTTACATACATGTTTTTAATGTCAAAGCAAATATAGAAATCCAAAATGGGGTCCTTGGACCTACATACATACATTTTTGCATGGACATTTGGTACCCAAAAAGAACACTCTGTGCCAAATTACAGCCTATGTGGTTCTAAGATGTGTCCAATATATACAAAAAATACCTTACATCGGGAGATAGGAATATATGGGTGCTATATCAAAACTTGGACACAGGGACCCCATTTTGGATTTCTATGTTTGCTTTGACATTAAAAACATGTATGCAATATTTTTGGCCGACTATGTCAAGTGGTGCCGCAGTTAATGAGTTTATACCCAATTTTTGTGTAAAAACTCCGAGTATTTACCCAAGTATTTACCCAATAGTCGGAAACATGTGTTCCTTATCGTAGTGTAAAGAAACAATCGAGATTCACATTCAAAGGATGTGGCATCAAATACACCATTTAACCAAACCAAATTCTTCTTTAGAAATCATTAAATACAAGGGTAAAATTCACACAATTCTATTTGTGAGATTCTCGCACAATATGGCTTTGTCAAAAACACGCTTTGGAAAGCGACATAACAATTCATAAAATAAGTGAATTGTCATACGGCTCAGTGAATTTTGAAAACATTGTAGCCATGTATCCTTTCCATCCAGGTAGAGATCAACATTGTGTTTGTATTATTGTATTTCCTGTTTCTCAGGAATGGAGTAAGAAAGGATGGATTGAAGGGATGATTCATAAGATCAAAAATTAAAAAAAACAACAAAAACACATCCCCTACGAAGCCTTTATAACAAAAAATTGTACAGAAAAGGTTATACCTAGTCTTTGCGTTATGAAGCTCTTTTCAACTAGTTTTATTTTTCGGAAAAAGTTGTTAAATGGTTTCCGATTGTTTTAATTATGTCTAAACACTAAAACATTCGTATACCCAACTTCTTATGTGTTGTTTGATTGAGGCAAAATTTTGCACGTCGAACATGATGACATTTTGGAAAGCATTCCACATTAAACCTAGATTGACCCATATATTTATACCCTCCACCATATGGCGGAGTGTATATTAAATTTGTCATTCAGTTTGCAACGCATCGAAATATTCATCGGAGACCCCATAAAGTATATGGGAAATTACAAAATTCTTTTAAAATTCCATAAAAAAAAAATTTTGAAATTTTTTTTTTTGCGAGCACACTCCTGATTTTTGGTACATAAGTTAAGAAAAATATGCTGATTCGAAATATGTACGCGTTCACAAAATCGGATGCTGCGCACAAAAGTTATAGCCGTTTTAAATCTTGTATTTCAAATATAAATTAAATTTATTCCTATTTGTTGTAATTCGCGAATTTCTACACAAATGGTTAAACACATTTGTTTTCTTTGCATACTTCTCAAATCACATGGAATTACGGTTAAATTGTCGCGAAAAACAAATAGAAGCATGAAGATATCTGAAAGGGAATACGGTTTTGCCTTAATCTTCTAAAATATGCGACGCTTTTTTCTTCAAATTCTTTTAGATGATTGTTAAATATCGGTATATTCATCTGATAACAGTTTCGACTGCAAAAATTACTAAATATATTGCAGTTAAAATACATACAAATTACCAATATTTAAAAGCATGCAATTCGCGTATTAGTTGAAATCAGTTGATGCGCATGCGGTTTTCGTATAAACCGAATCATTGTCTTTCAATAATTATGAATTTTTCGATGTTTAATTTAGCGGTCAAAGTGTGCCGTTCGATTCACTTTTGTATGCAAAAACCCTAAAAATGGCTAAAAATCACGCAACGTGCATACGATTTTTATGCACATCCGATTTCAATAATCTCCTATGAAAATACACAAAAGGACACCTATTTTAAACGGATCGGTTAAGAAGCGCGGATGTGCCTCCACAATCGATTTTGGATAAAATACGCATATTATTCGCGTATCGGTATATTTTTGACCTATTTTCACACAGATTCGCGAATATGAAAACAAACGAATAAATGTATGTGAAATCAATTCGAAGAAAAACGCGATTATATACGCGAATGTGTCAAAATAAGTTTTTGCCGTTTTTCCCACATTCCAGGTACCTATATCCGCCGTTTTATTGGGCGGAATTGAACATGGATGGGCTCATTAGATCCGGCACGTAAAAAAACTAAAATGACGCGGGGTTCCACGGAATTGGAATGGACTTTCTTAATTTTAGACTCAAAAAATATGTTTTTTATAAAAATTTACGCACCAAATTTTCGTCTTTGGAACCCAATTGCAAAGAAGCTACGGTGAGCACATTCATGAGATATACACTAAACTAAGCAAAATCACGAGTTCTACAATCCTATAATTAGTTTAGTCCATAATCTGCATGCGCATCCTAATTATAAGAAAAATTCAAAAAACACCGAAAATCCGGCTTCAAAATATCAGCATCCGTTTTGGGTGGATGCAGTGATTATATCGAAAAATCATACATTAGCACCATATTGTTCATGGGGTATTCTTTAAATTAGGCACTGATCACATGTGCGTTGTGTAGTTTAGCCACAAATCAGGAAAGAACAAAAAAAAAAAAAACTCTTCGGCTTCAACCCATTTTCACCCATTTTTATACCCTCCACCATAGTATGGAGGGTATATTAGTTTTGTTTTTCCGTTTGTAAGGCATAGAAATAATCATTTCTGACCATATTAAGTATATATATTCTTGATCAGCATCAATTTCTATGACGATATAGCCATGTCCGTGTTGTAATCACTCTAGCGTCTAAACGAATTGAGATAGATCGCCAAAATTTTGCATAGAGTCGTCTTTTGTCTGCAGGCTGGTTCGAAGATGGGATATATCGGTCCACGTTTAGGCATAGCTCCCGTATAAGGGTACCCCTCAATTTTCGGTATTTTGAAGTTCTTGAGTGCGTTTTTCAACCGAATTCTCTGAAATGTGGTACTTTGAGTTCTTATTGCGTAGCGAATCTCCCCACCAAAAATTATAAATATAGGTCAATTTTTTCGTATAGCCCCCATATAAGGGTACCCCCAATTTTCGGTATTTTGGGGATCTTGAGCGCGTTTTTCAACCGAATTCGCTGTAATTTGGTATTTTGTAGTCGTATGTGGTAACAAAACGCCCTACCAAAAGTTATTAATATTCACCCCATTTTAGGGGTAGTCCCCATATAACCCCCATTTTTATATTAAAATAGTTAGCTAATTTGTTCCGTGTTGAGGTTATCCCCATATAGCTGTATTCCACCATCGATTGGGGGATATTCTGTAGACGAAATTTTCAGTTCATACCCTGCATGGTATGGAATTCTAAAACGATTTAGTCGATTTAGCCATATGTTGTAATCATTTTTCTATCGAAGGATATCGACATAAAAACTGGAACGAGAGGTTTGAGAATGAACTATATTGACCTGCATTTAGGCCCAGGTCCTATAAAAAACACCCTACATATTAAATATTTAGCGTGATGCACGGTATTGGGATTCAAAACTAAATTATTAGCTTGGAACTTGAGCTATATCGGCCCTTAATTAGGCATAACCTTTTATATAATGAAAACACCAAGTATTGCTAATTCCTACGCAATGTTGTCAATATCGGTCCCGCTTTAGTATGCCTCTTATAAATTTGCCCTCTAAATTGGAGTATTTGCAGGATTTTGTACACATGTTTCAAGCTACTATGTCAACATTTTGGGGTTTTGAGATTTAAGGAAATAACCCCATTGAAATTGCTGAAATTTCTATTTGGTTTACAACAATCGATTGGTAGAATTGTAGTTATATGTATGTTCTCTATATTTTCATTTCAAAAAATTTTCAGTATTTCTATGGTGGAGGGTATCCAAAGTTCGGCCCGGCCGAACTTAACGCTTTTTCAATTGTTTTACATTACCACCATCACAGCTTCCACGCAACTTATTATATATTACCAATATTCTAAGATTTTGACAAGAACACTTCATTTTATAGAAATGAATTTAAATTATATGCAATATGTTCATATTTCGCGAGTTATAACCTTGCAAACCTCAGCTCTAAAAATCTATGTTTCCGGGTAACCCCTCTTTTCGGTATTTTGCGGGATTTGAGCACGTATTTTAACCGAATTGGCTTTAATTTGATTTTTTGAGTTCTCATGGGGTGTCAAATCTTCCTGCTAAACATGATCAATATTGGTTCACTTTTTAGGGAAACCCCCATATAATTTAGATCTCCCAAACATCGGTATTTAGGGGAGCTTGGACACGTGGTTCAACCAAATTAGCTGTAATTTTATATTTTTGATTCTCATTAAGTAAAAAATCTCTCTACCAAAAATTATCAATATTGACTCAAGTTTCCGGGTAGCTTCCATATAATTGTACACCCATTATTTGGTATTTTGGGGGGTTTGGGCATGTTGTTGCAACCGAATTCGCTTTAATTTGATTTATCAAATTCTTATGTGGTGTCAAATTTTCCTGCCAAAAATTATCAATTTCAGGTTATCTTTTGGAATTTTTCGGAATTTTTAAGATTATTAATTTTTAAAGTATTAATACCTTTTTAACCGAATTTTTTCATGGAAGTGACTATAATTTGGCATATCGGATTCCTTTTGAACGAAAAATACATTAAAAAGTCCTGTTTTAGTTTTCCAACTAGAGAGTCTGTAACTTGTAACACATTTTTACTGTTTTTATACAACACTGTGGTACAAGGTATTATGTCTTCGTGATAGATCCATGGTTCCTTTTGACAATATACATAGAATCACTTTCTGAGTCGATTTTTGAGAGCAAAGTACAGGTCGCAATTATAATGCGATTTGAATGAAATTTGGCACATATAACATAATTGATATGGGAAAAAATCTGTTCAGATTCAGAAATGTTGCACCAAATTGCCAACTTTTGTCCGATTGAGACAACATTTTACACAGCGTACTGAATTAGGTCCATATTGATGTATGCAAAGTTTTATTGAAATCGGTTTAGATTTAGATATAGCTCCCATATATAGTTTCAAATACCCGATTTACACAGCATTTTTCACAGCGTACTGATTTAGGTCCGATTTTTAGTAAAACATGCTCTAGGGACCCAAAATTTGGCTGATTGGGACACAATTGCACAATGCAAGTGCACAAGTACTTAAGTTTGTGTAGTCTAACGTGTGGTTTATTTAGGTCCAAATGAAAAAGTTCATGTAAATTTTACACCGATATCCCTAAGTATGTCCGATAGACCTGCAATTTTTGTGATTCGTATATAAATATAGATAAAGTATTAAATTTAGTATTATGGCCAAATATTAAGGCTACAATAGAAATCTTGGGAGCACATTTTTGATTATTCGCAAAGTCGGTAGGGCATCATGTAGTCGTTTGTCTAACTTCTGTCTTTTTCCAAACTGTTTTATTATATTTGCGTTGTAACAAACCCACATTAAAATCTCCACAGAAGATTAAATAAAAATAGGCGTTCACCTGCCACAAAGACTCATTAAATGTCCAAATAAATACTGGAAAATAGTTTTGTATTCACATTTTTAAGGAAAGCAATGTGACTTCTTTTATTTAACATCAAGAACATAATAGTAGATACAAACTCTAGTGATCTTCGCGTCCAATTCTTTTCGAAAGAAATGTGTAATAAATCGCTCATTGCTGTTTGTGGGGTCTGTCTTTGTTGAAGACGAACATTTAATCTTACAACAGTGAGTATCTTTTGTAAGAGTAATGGTTATAAGTACTTGTGTCAAATTCTTAGACGGATTTTTGTTTCCTATTCAGTTGAAAATCTCAGTGAGATACCAACAAATCAAACGCATTGTATATGCATTTTCCTTCTGTTTTGAAAAGTTACATTGTTCAGTTGTAAAACTATTGATTGCATTCTTGGAAAGATTATTTCTTTCCGGGATAAAAAATGTTGTGGCGTGTGAACAGATGTTTTTAGGAATATTATGAATCATGTTATATTAAAGGAAGGAAGGGTACGATTCTTTACATCAAGGTAAAAATCGAAACTGTAAAAGGCTCTTAAAAGATGACGTTTTTCTAGACGATCGAAGAAACACAAAAGCCGAGGGATGAATAAAGAACTCGCCATACATTAAATAATCCTTTATTGAAAGAAATTTGTTTCATTGTGTGTGGTACATAATTTCGTTTTAGAAAAATAAGAGGTGAAATAACAAGTCGTTTCAATTTGTTTTATTCTAATAACTAGCATATGCCTGCAATTTCGTTAGCGAAAGTAAGAAGTATTTAAAAGTTTATTAAATATTATTTTCAGAGAAAACTGAATATGTCAGAAAAAACAAATTTCATGATTCGAGCTCTAAAGGGTCACTCAAATCCAAATTTTTCATTTAGCACATATTATTTCTATAAGTACCCTCCTCAACTATCTAACTAAACTTCCTGCATACCCCGATCCTACACCCCCACAATGATTCCAAATTCAAATTTCAGGATTCCAACTCTATTAATTCACCCACAATTAAAATTTTACCGAATTAGTAGAATTTCCAAAACTTCTTATTTAACCCAAACCTACACGCCGACACTGATTCTAAATCCATGTTTCAGGATTCCAACTCTATCGTTTCACCAACAATTCAAATTGTACCAAACTTGGTACACATTAGTACAAATTTACAAAACTTCCTACATACCCCAATCTTACCCCCCACACTGATCCTAAATCCAAGTTTCGGGATTCCAACTCTATCGCTTCATCCACAATTTAAATTGTACCAAATTTAGTACACAGCAGTACCAATTTCTAAAACCTCCTTCTTACCACAAACCTACACCCCCACGCTGATATTAAATTCAAGTTTTAGGATTCCAACTCTATCGGTTCACCCAGAATTCAAATTGTACTAAATTTAGTACATAGTAGTACCAATTTCCAAATCTTCCTACACACCCCTATCCTCCACTACCACAGTGTTCATAAATCAAAATTGCAGGATTCCAACTCTTCCGGTTCACCCAAAAATCAAATCGTACTAAATTTAGCACATGCAGTACCAATTTCCATACCCTCCTACATACCCCAATCCTACACCTCCGCAGTGATCCTAAATCAAAATTTCAGGATTCCAACTCTATCGCTTCATCCACAATTTAAATTGTACCAAATTTAGTACACTTAGTACAAATTTCTACAACCTTCCTACATACCCCAACCCTACACCCCCACAGTGATCCCAAAGCCAAGTTCCAGTATTCCAACTCTATCGGTTCACTCACAATTCAAATTGTACCAAATTTAGTACACATTTCTAACTTCCTAAATATCTCAATCTTACACCTCAACAGTGATCCTGACTCCAAATTTCAAATGGTACTAAAATTGTACCAAATTTAGTACCATTTAGTACCCATAAGTATTATTTTCTTAAACTGAATCCTGACCCCAATCCAACACCCCTACAGTGATCCTGACTCCAAATTTCATTGTTCCCGCTCTATAGGATCACCCAAATCCAAACTGTACCGATTATATTACGAATTAGTACTTTTCGTACACATAAGTAACAAATTCCCAAAACTACGTTCATATCCCAATCCTACACACCGAAGGTAATTTTAATTTCATATTCCAGGATTCCAGCTCCAAATTAAATTTGTACCAAATATAGTACCATATAGTACTTTTCGTACACATGAGAACACGCTTTCAAAAACCATCTCCTTAAATGGACCCTACCTTTCAACCTTATTTCACACTCCGAATTTCAAGTTTTTAACGCTATCTGTTCACATGCTACAGAATTGTACCAAATTTAGTACATTTTCGTACTTTTCGGATATTTATAGTTCGAATATTCAAAAATCCTTTGGTACATCTATCTTACACTCCATCAACGACCACCAAACCAAATTTCAGAGTTCTAGCTCCACCGGTTCGCCAAATACAAATGGTATCACATTAAGTACTTTTTAGTACTTTTCGTACCGTTCTAGTACGAAATTCTAAAAAACCCACCCTTATCTGTCATATTTGGACCAAGAGTGACCCTCACTCAAAATTTCAAGATTCTAGCTTCAGCCGTTTCGTTTGGGCGTTGATGAATCGATAAATCAGTCAATCACTTTACTCTTTTATTAGTATAAATATATCAAAAATGTCTTTTGTAAATATAATAGTGTACTTTGCTGTTAACAATATCTGGGATTTATAGTGGAATGTACCGCAACGCCTTGGTATATATAGTTAAGCAGCAATTGCAGAAGGTTTCAAGAAAAATTTTATTTTTTTAGATCTAAAGAATTCCAAAACAATAGCATTTCCTGTTTCTTGGGAATGAAGGACAAATGGATGCTTCAAGGGATCAAATAAAGTTAAAAACAACAAAAAACCGTATCCCATGAAATGTATGTTGTTGTGATCAGTTTCGTTAAGGGGACCCCCCCATTCTCGGCGTCAAAAAATGATTTGATTTAATTCGAATCTACACTCATTCAAGAATATCCCTACAAAATTTCAAGTGAAAATGTCAAGAACTCTTGAAGATATAGCCGATTTATTGTGTCAGCATCAAGTGACGGGTAAAGGGTTTCTCAAACTTTAAACGCGTTTTTCTCCTTTGCGAATGGCGGGCACGATAACTCAAAAACTAATAACCCAATCGATTCCAAATTTTTACACGTTTCTCTGTAAGTGTATAGATATCGTATGAACCAGGATAAAGCCAATCGGTGAAGATCTTCCTTATTTTTTAACTTAGTTTGTGGTCAAAAATTTTCGATTTTCCAAAAATATTTTTTCAAATGTCCGCCATTTTGTGAATTTTAGAGCGAAGTCAATAATCCTAGTTCATGCGAGAGCCAGTCATGTACTCTTTCTAACACCGTTGAAATTTTCGGATTCCGATGTTCCAGTGAGGAGTTATCATGCCCGCCATCAAAAATAAGGACTTTTCTTTAATTATAAAAAACAACAAGAAGACAACAACCAATTATGTACATTAGAAAAATATGCATAAAAATGATTATTAAGCAGAAGTTTTTGTACTCGACCTTTTTATAAGGAAGTTCTTTCGATTTTTTAAATGGGTAACATTAGTTTAAGATTATTTCAATTGAGTCTAAATATCATTAAATACTAATACATGTTTATACTTTCACGTTCAATTAACAGGTCCGATTTATTATTCAAATATGATGAAATTGGACTCAAGAAAACATGGGAGTTGTATTTTGCAATACAAATCGTAGAAGCCCCTTTAATATATACCCATATTAGTGTAGAATATCATTTAATGGTCCGGCCGACTATGGCCCTTTCCTTACTGGTTTTCTATGTATCAACCCACTCCACCGGAAATTAACAAAAAGTGGCCTTCCATGTAACAACCCACACCCGAATATCTCCACCGGAACTTAACAAAAAGAGACCTTCACCTGTCATGTAGAAACATTAAATGCTCAAATAAGTAATTGCATGTACAAAAGTATTGAATGTACAAAAGTAATATCTTTGTTGTCAATGCAATGGAACGGTTTCCTATTTAAAGTCAAGAATATAGCAGTAGGCGAAAACCCGATTGATGTTCAGCCATCATCGCCTGTTCGATTTGGTTCGATTATTTAATGAAACACCTTCATTAAATAATCGAACCAAATTATTTTCTAAAGAAATTTCTTTTAAATCGCCGCTATGATGTTTGTTGAAGACACACTTTAATTTTGCAACAAAGTTCTTAAAATTAAATTTTCTTAACATTAAGAGAAGTAATTACCCTAGAAATGTGGACATAGAAATAAATTCGGGTTAGGAAATTTTGTGGCGTGTGGAAAAGTTATTTATGAATGTCATTTGTGATCCATGTCATATTACCAGTATTACAAAAAATTCACAACAAAGATGCATTTAAAAACTAAGCATCCAAGAAAACAATAAGGACAATCACCCAATTTCTTTTATGTGTTTTCTTTCTTCCAATAAACTAGTCAGTACACTATTATATTATCTATGAAAAATCTACCGTCGGCTTGTGTGGGGTTCTCATAACTCAAGGGGTGTGCACAACGTCTTTTTTCTAGAAAACATAACAAAAGGAATCAAATCAACAAAGAAATTTCTTTCTTTGTGAGTGGTACAAATTTTTGATTAAAAGAATAAGGGATGAAATAATAAGGAATAGTGTATGTTACCAATAGGAATCGACCGTTTTTATACCCTTCACCACACTGTGGTGCAGGGTATTATGTCTTTGTGCATATGTTAACATGTGTGTAACAGGCAAAAGGAAACGAGATAGACACATGGTTCCTTTTCCATTCCGTCCGTCCGTCCATGTATTTTTGTCAACAAAGTACAGGTCGTATTTATGATCCGATTTGAATGAAATTTGGCATAGGTCACTTATTTGGCCCAAGGGCGAACCCTATTGAAATTGGGAAAAATCGGTTCAGATTTAGATATAGCTCCCATATATATTTTCATCCGATTTAATGTAAATGGTGCACCAAAGTCCCTATATATCTCTCGATTTGCACGAAATTTGGCACAGCGTAATGAATTAGATATAGAATGATGTTTCCTGAAAATCTATTCAGATTTAGATATAGCTCCCATATATATTTTCATCCGATTTAATGTAAATGCTGCACCAAAGTCCCTATATATCTTTCCATTTGCACGAAATTTGGCACAGCCTAATAAATTAAGTGTAGAATGAGGTGTGTTAAGTTTACTGAAAATCGGTTCAGATTTAGATATAGCTCCCATATATATTTTCGTCCGATTTTATGTAAATGGTGTACCAAAGTCCCTATATATCTTTCGATTTGCATGAAATTTGGCACAGCTTAATGAATTAGCTCTAGAATGAGGTGTGTTAAGTTTCCTAAAATCGGTTCAGATTTAGATATAGGTTCTATATCTGATCAAATGAAAAATTTGGTCATGACATGTTTATGGATTCAATTTCATTTTACTGATCCTTTAAAAATGCGACGTCTGTTAGGATTCATCTGTTGAATATACCCAAAGTGGTGAAGGGTATCATATAGCTGGCGCCGCCCGACTTTACTACTTTCTTACTGGTTTATGTTCCAGTTGGTATAAAGAGGTAAGCAGCAAATTTTAAATATGTCAAGATAAATTTAATTTTTCTTATAATTTATTAAGATCAAAAACATTCCCAAAACAGTATCATTTCCTGTTTCTTAGGAAGGAATGATGGTATAAATCGAGGTATCCATACAACAACTTCAACAGAACTCAATAACGTGATTCTAGGGATAATTTGCTACGTGGGGTATTTGGGCACCATTTATATAAAATGACGATTTCTTTAAAACTTATTGTAAACACATTTCAGTACATTGCGCAAAATTTTGTGACATTCGGACAAACCTTGGGATTTTGGGGCACCATTTACATTAAATCTAACGAAAATATATATGGAAGCTATACCCTAATCTGAACCGATTTCAATCTTGGGAGTTTGGTGAACAGATTTCAACAAAACTTCATATACGTCAATCTGTACTTAATTTAATGCACTGTGAACAATTTTATCTTCATCGGACATTTCTTGGGAGTTTGGTGCACCGTTTACCTAAAATCGGACGAAAATATATATGGGAGATATATCTAAATATGTACCGAATATATATACGTCAATGAGTACTTAATATAATGCTCTGTACAAAATTTTGTCTCAATAGGACAAATCTTGGGAGTTTGGTGCGCCATTTACATAAAAATCGGACAAATATATATATATATATATGGAAGCTATGTATTTTAACCGATTTTAACCAAATTAAACACATACATAAATCGTCTCAGAAAATGATTCTATGTATGTTCTCAAAAGGAACCATAGGTCTAACTCGTTTCCTTCTGCATGTTACAAACATTTAATCGACAGGATATTTGACACATACCACCAACATCATTAGATAGAAAAAAAATGGAAAATTTTATGAAATTTCCTTGTATTCTTGTCAGAAACTTAAATACAACAGACTGTGAAAATGCACACTTGTCCTTTCTGAGATGTCCAACTAATGGTTTGTTTGTGGTTATGTAACATATTATTATTTTTTGATTAATACTATTACTCACAAATATTTATACTGTTTAAGTTCATACGATAGCTATACACTCACGGAGAAACGTGTAAAAATTTGGAATCGATTGGGTTATTAGTTTTTGAGTTATCGTGCTTGCCATTCGCAAAAGAGAAAAACGCGTTTAAAGTTTGAGAAACCATTCAGCCACTTGATGCTGACACAATAAATCGGCTATATCTTCAAGAGTTCTTGAGATTTTCACTTGAAATTTTGTAGGGACATACTTGTATTAGTGTAGATTCGAATTAGATCACAAACAAATTTTTGACCCCGAGAATGGGGGGGGGGGGTCCCCTTAATTGACAAATTAATTCAGAAACATAAGGGTCGAACATATTGTTACTATGAAATTCCTTGAAAATGTGGAATTACGCTATACCAATTTTTCGTCAAAGAGTCAAAATTGTGTAAACTTTAATTTAATCCAAAATTTGCGCACCGTTATATTTTCATCAAATCTAAATCAATTTCTGGTACCTTCCTACAATGAGTCAATAATTCATGTAAAGCGAAAAAATAAACAAATTTAAAGTGATAAATTGGCAATTACTTAATATAAAGTACTATCTTCTGTTTTTGTATGTTTTTGCAAATATATTTTTTTATAAATGTTATGAAAAATTTTCTTCTTTTAGCTTTTTGTAACATTTTTTGTTTGCAAATTTCCATTCAAGAGTAGCTGAAAAATATTTTAATACCTGTCTGTCTGTATGTCTGGTTTGAACAGACACAAAAGGATACACGAAAAAAACCCTTGTCAATGATGTCTGCATTTAATGATTAGCAAATTGCTATATTTTTTTGTGGAATGCCATTTTTCAATTCTGAATTATGGATTTATAATAAAGAACAGAAAGGAGACATTGAAATTAAGCAACTTTTTGTTAAAATACTTTTTAAAGCTCAAGTAATAAAGAATTTAAAGAGTACGAAATAAATCTTTAAACATTGTGGGGAAAAATCCATCATTATATGGATTCTTGCAAATTGTGAAAATGTTCACATCTGCATTAGAAATATCATCAACACACAATATCCAAATATTCCGTGGTATTTTTAATTGCTAGTGTTTGTGCACATAAAATAAGAACAAAGTGTCGTCTTTAAGGACCTTAAGAATTGAGTGTGGAAATAGACCAGTAACGTAACATAAGGACCACTTAAGGAAGTTCTTATGATTGTGATGATATATTACAATGTATTTTCTTAATGCGTAGTTGAGCGGTCATCATTGCCTTTTTAGATAAGAGTTATAACATAATCCCTTGATATTATGCATTAATTAGTTATTTCCGGAGAATGCCGGTAAGTGGTATAAATACAATAAATTCATGAGGATATAAAAAGTTTGAATTCAATTTCTTGTGGGAATGTAGTTGAAGAATTTTAATTAATGTTTAACCATAATATCAAATCGAGCAAAATAATGCTATGTGTGTGTGGGTCACAAACATTCCCCACATTTCAATGCTAATAAATCTGGACCTAAAATTGAGCAACCGTGGACAGAAATTTAATGGGGCCAAATTATATGTGTGATCTACATATATATTTGAACCAAGTAAAAAACTCAATGCACATACCATTCTGAAATCTATGAAAAATTTTATGTCAATCGGATTCTTTTGTGTACCATTTGTATCAAATCGAGCAAAATAATGTATGTAAATCTGGACCTAATTGAGCAACCGTGGCATATACCGTTTGGTATGCTGTAGCACAGAGCGCTGTTCACAATTTTATCTCGTATATATGGAACAGACGTAGGCTCCTCGGTGCACCATTTACCAAAAATCGGAAGAAACTATATATGGGAGCCCTATCTAAATCTGAACCGATTTTTCCCAATTTCAATAAGGACCTATCTCAATACGTTGTGCAAAATGTTGTATCAAACAGACAAAACTTATGGACCATTTACCAAATAATCAGTATAGGGGAGATATATCCAAATCTGAACCGATTTTCACAAAACTCCGCATACATTTTCAAAATTTTGTCTCAACAAAACTTCATAAATATCAAACAGGACCTCATTCAGTAAGCAGTGCAAAATTTTGCCTCAATCGGAAAAATATTGAGAGTATGGTGCACAACTTACATATAATCGGATAAACTATACATGAGAGAAATATATCTAAGACGGAACCGATTTCATCAAAATTTCACGTACATCAAACTGGACCTAATTTAGTATGCTGTGCAAAATTTTGTCTCAATCGGAAACATATTGGAATTTTGGTGCACCATTTACATAAAATCGGACGAAACTATATATGGGAACTATATCTAAATCTGAACCGATTACCACAAAACTTCGCATACATCAATCAGGACCTTATTCAGTACACTTTGCAAAATTTTGTTTCAATCGGACAAAAATTACGAGTTTGGTGCACAATTTAGCTAAAATCGGTCGAAATTATATATGAGAGCTATATCTAAATCTTCCCAATCCAATAAGGTTCGTCCTTGGGCCAAAAAAATGGGCTTTGCCAAATTTCATCCCAATCGGATCATAAATACGACCTGTACTTTTCTCATAAAAATACATGGACGGACGGACAGATGGAATCGACTCAGAATGTGATTCTATGCATATTCTCAAAAGGAACCATGGGTATATCTCCATTCCTTTTGCTGTTACAAACATATCGACGCCTCCGAACCATAGTATGCTAAGTCGACGTAGCATGTTTTAAAGTTCTTTACGTTTTTAGATACTACGGTCCTTAATTTAAATTCTCTGAAATTTTGGTAATCATCGGCCAATCCAAACCAAAGTTATAAGCAAACATGTACTTAGCATGGCACGTAAGATTTAAAACTTCCATACTTTGAGAGCTTCTGCTGAAAAACTCACTTTTCAGACTTAGCATACTATTCTTCGGAGGCGTCGATATGTAAAAATACATAATACTATACACCACAGAGTGGTGAAGGGTATAAAAATAGCATTACCTTCTTAAATCTCAATGGGTAGATCTGAGAAGGTAATGTTATTTTTAACAGGCCGATGGATAAGATGGTCCAATTTTCAAGGTAAAACATTTAAAATTCCGAAACTTATCAATCAGTTTCCGCAGGAAAGTGCGGTGTTCAGATATAATGAAGTCGGGTTGTCTGTTCGTGGAGACGATTATAGGGAGATGGCAGGTTATTCATTCACCACTCTCACAACTATGTTTTTGAATTAACATAGCATACTACAGCAAGGATACGGAAGGATTCCACTGCAAGATTAAGAATGTCTAGACTACTTAAGAAAGAATAAAGAAGGAAATTACGACAAGAGCCCATAGTAAGTATGAGTGTAACGATTGTCGCATTATTCTTTTGGGACAACTTCATTCAACATTCAACATGTTAGCTTATTAATTTGATTGGTACCTTTGTGATAATTGCCTAGGATGGAATGCCAAAACTCATCGCAATTCTCCTGCATCTCGTTTAATCCGTGCAACCTTAAAAAAATTCTCATTCATTGCATCATACCGAGCAAGTACTGAGATAGATGCAGTTCCGACAAACATTACAGAACTAAGGCACGTGATCGAAGTCGGAGTCTACCTTCAACATAAACCACTAAATAGAACCAGCTGCCGTGGAATGTTATTCTGAAAACTACCACGGGGAGTTCCTTAAAGGCAGCAGTGTACAATCTTCATCTACAGTCTTCAACTTGGATGCAGAGGAACCAGAAACGGACATTGGATAACGATTTACCTCATTCAACTTCAGTTGCAACAATAACTATACTTATAGTTATGATTATAATCATTTGGAACTGCCTTGTGATATCTCTATTTATTAGGTTATTGACCATTTTTTTGTGCATTATCGACTGCACCTGCACCCATCTAATTAGATTGGATTAAAAAACTGCTGATGTAACGCACGTCGCTTATTTAGAAACAACTTTTGACAAGGGTCTACAAAGTTAGAGCAGAAAGTATTTATGGTATTTATTCTGAAAATGTTAACACAAATTTTATAGCTCAAAAGTAGGTTTTAATAAAATACAATATTATTGCTTGTCGTTGAAAAACACAGTAAAGTATTTTACACCCCCATTTACTCGTGAAAACTTTTCTTTTATTAAAAAGATTAGATTCTGTTGTTTTTTAGTCGAAGGTGTTTATGTAATGGTTGAAAAATTCTTGGAATATTATTTTTTGACCGTTTGAATATAGAATTTACCTAAGCTACTTAGTTTTGTTACTTAAGTAATTTTCATTGATATCACACAGGTGGAAATCGGATTTAATGTTTGCATTGTATTTTCGCAAGAATGTAGTCTAGACATTAAAAAAATTCTTAAAGAATTGTTGAACAATTTTTATTATTATACAATAGAAAATGGCATAAAATTCCATTTGTATATACAAGAAGTCAGCGAACCGTATATACCCTCCGAACCAGTCGCCAGTGCAACAGTCATTGCACTGCATATTTTTTCATCAATAACGCGCGGTTTTTATACACTTCACCGCACTTTGGTACAGTGTATTGTGTCTTTGTGCATATGTTTGTAACAGGCAAAAGAAAACGAGATAGACTCATGGTTTCATTTAAGGATTTAAGCATGTCCGTCCGTCCATGTGAAATTGTAAACAAAGGACAGGTCGCATTTATGCTCCGAATGAGATGAAACTTGTCACAGCCCACTTGTTTTGCCCATGGACGGATCCTCTTGAAATTGGAGAAATTCGATTCAGATTTAGACGTAGCTCCCGTGTATATTTTCCTTCGATTTTATGTAAATGGTGAACCATACTCCCAATGTTTCTCCGATGGCCGAAAACATGAACTGTCGTTGAAATTGATTCTGATTTAGATATATCTCCCACATATATGTTCGACCGATTTTATGTAAATGCCTCTATGTGTATATCTTTCGATTTACACCAATTTGTGGATCGTGCACAAAATATAGCCCCGATTTTATGTAAAGGTCGTGAAAATCGGTTTAGATTTAGATATATATTTGTTCGTCCTGTTTTATGCAAATAGTGCACCAAAGCATCTATATTTCTTTTGATTAGACAAAATTGTGCATAGGGTATAAAATTGAGACCGTATTGGTGTGTGTTAAGTTTCATTAAAATCGGTTCAGATTTAGATATAGATTCAATTTCGTGTGGTACGTAAAGATATGAGAAGGCATTACCCTTAGACATGGTGGTATGATCACTGAAAGCAATAGGAAATCTAAATATATAATAATATTAGGTTAGTAGAATATGCTGTTAAAATCTTTAAAATTGAGTGGGATATTACTTGCCAGGAAGATTTTCAATCTTCGACAACCGCAATCATTAATTGTTTACTATATCTTTGTAACTATCTACTGGAAGATTGTTTATGATATGACAAAAATTACAGATATTCAGGTTAGTAAACCGGGTTGGGAACATCAGCATACAGGAAATTTTGTCCAATTTTTTGCAACAATATCTCTCATCCCTGAACAAACCAGAATGCCAAATTACAGTCATGTCTGTTGGATAATCCTGAAAATAACTTACAAATGCGATGGCATGATACTTTTACCACAGAGGGTCAAATCCGGTCAATCCCTTATGGTATATTCTCTAAATTAAGTAGATCCATCATCTCTATTTCTCCCTCACAAACTGTCACAATTTTGAAAAACTACAGATTTAATAAAAACCAGTAAGGAAAGTAGTAAAGTCGGACGGGGCCGACTATATGAAACCCTTCACCACTTTGGGTATATTCAACAGATGAATCCTAACAGACGTCGTATTTTTAAAGGACCAGTAAAATGAAATTGGATGAAATTGTCATTCTGCAACCTACACTAAATTTTTCATTTGGTCAGATATAGAAGCTATATCTAAATCTGAACCGATTAGAACGATTTCAGGAAACTTAACACACATCATTCTAGACCTAATTCATTACGCTGTGCCAAATTTCGTGCAAATCGAAATATATATAGGGACTTTGGTGCACCATTTACATTAAATCGGACGAAAATACATATGGGAGCTATATCTAAATCTAAACCGATCTTCATGAAACTTAGCACACATTATTATAGACACAATTCAATACGCTATGACAAATATCGGGCAAATCGAAAGATATATAGATATATGGGAGCCATATCTAAATCTGAACAGATGTTCACGAAACTTTGCACACATCATTCTAGACTTAATTCAGTACGCTATACCAAGATTCGTGTAAATCAAAAGATTTCCAGGGACTTTAGTGGACTATTTCCCTAAAATCGGTCGAAGCTATATATGGGAGCTATATCTAAATCTGAACCGATTTTCACGAAACTTTGCATACACACACACTAGATTTATATAGGGACTTTGGTACAAAATTTA